>NW_023460689.1:15112-26621 GCF_013731165.1 Rhagoletis pomonella | reverse complement strand
ACCGCACGTTTGAAATAATTATTTATTGTGGCTTTCGCCACATTTTTATTTAAAAAATGTTAAGAAACTGTCCGGCCGGTCGGATACCGGATAGCAACTCATATCCGGTATCCGGTCGAACGGTAAATTTGGGCCGGATAGCTACCGTATATCCGTTACGTCTTTAGTACAAACCATGATCAGCCGAATCTCTAGGCAAAAATGGCCTGGGTGGACTCTAACAAGTTTGTTTTATTTAAGAAAGTAGGATATATTTAACACCGTCGGAACTCCAACTGACTGAAATCGCTCTTTGAGGAGGGGGAGGAAATTATTTTTCATGTTCTCTATAACTGTCCAGGACTTTCCAAAGGCTGTCTTTCTTCGACGAACTATGTGAGGTGGCGGACACATATTTAAAATAACTGAGATATACGTTGGGGACGCGTAACTGGATCAGCAAGGGATACCAAAACGGAAGCATAAGCCACCGCCAGACGGACGATAATTGGGTAGAACTAGCGAATTCACATAGCCCACAACCACAAAGCCGACAGCGTAGTTTACATACATACTTTGGTTTTTAATGGCATCCTAAAGTGACACCCTAATACATACATATATACGCATAAATTTGCCTCAAATTTGCATTAAGCAAAACGCGCTGACAGCCGCTAAGTATAAATGTCAAATAGCGGTTTAGCTGCTTAACATGAATTTGTGATTTAAATGCCCTAAAGGATTCGCAGGATAGTAGGCATTGAGGCTCTAAAATTCAACCACACACTCTCACATGAGAGCACATACTTACATAAGTACATACATATGTTTATTGGTAGGCATCAGCGGACAGTTTGCAACAGACTGAAAGACATGGATTTGATGATTTCAAAATTCAAATTCAAATGATAGCCTGCTTTAGCGACGTAATCATATGGCGGCCGTGGGTGTACAAATATGTACATATTTTGGTGTTTGTATGTTGTTGATATGCTTAGATACTGTGCGTGTATTTGCCTGTTGAATTGCTTGTGAGCATAGCATTAGGACATCAATTGAACCGGCCCATTTGTTGTGAATGCCTTGAATTGATTCCGCAACACATTTACCATTCAAATCATATTTGTAAATGAATGGTGGACAAGAAGGTACACAAACAAACATGCATTCATATGGGCATACATACATATATGAATACATACTTACATACCCTGTGGGGAAAATCTCTAGTTCTGAACTGGGGCGCTTCTAGTACATTTAGACCCAGTACTGGTTCGCGATAAATCTCTTTTGCTTGCAAGCAACTGGCGAATTTAACATGGCGATGTCCTAGGAAGTGTCAATTGCTCCCCGCTGCATCTCTTTTTCGATAGTTCCGAACTAGTCCTAAATTCTATAGTTCAGAACCAGTTCTAAAATCGACAGACGAAAGAAAAAAGTATCATGATTTTTCAACCTTTCAGTTCTGTCGTGTGCGATTTTACATTATTTTCAAAGAAACGTTTTTTTTCAATTTGAAATTAAATTTGTTTGAATGATTGTAAGAAATGTACGTTTACATACCTTGCTGTAGCTGACTTTGCAGAGGGGCTCGCTGTTAATGGTTAGATTCCAGACGGCCCCAACATGTTAATATGTTAACACAAAGCTTTGTTTTGTATTACCAAACTATGAAATAGCATCTGCGAAGCGCAGAATAGAAGCGTATTTGAACGAAAAAGCCGCCGAACACATATCTAACCTGTAGGGAAACGAACTACTGCGGAACTGGTTTGGTTCTAGTGTGTTTGGAACCATGACTAGTACGCGTTAATTCTCTTTTGTATGCTAGCGACTGGCGAATTTAACATGACGATGTCCTAGGAAGTGTCAATTGTCCCCCGTTGCATCCCTTTGGCTCTAGTTCCGAACCAGTTCTAAAATCGACAGATAAGATCTAGTTCGTTTTGCATCCCTTTTTCTATAGTTCCGAACCAGTTCCAAATTCGACAGATGAGATCTAGTTCGTTCCGTATCCCCTTTTCTTTAGTTCCAAACCAGTTCCTAATTCGACAGATGAGATCTAGTTCGATCTGCATCCATTTTTTATAGTTCCCAACCTGTTATAAATTCGTCACCTTAGATCTATATTTCTAATCAAGCTTGTCGAAACATTTCCCGTTTATATTAATTACGATCGGTTGAAGGAAGGACAATACCATCACAAATGTTTGTACGCATTTATTAAAAATTTATAAACCACATTAGTAGTAGTAGTAGTATTAAACCCAAGTAGTAAGTAAAAAACAAAAGTGTATTCTGCTTAAAAGTAAAAATATTAGTGCACTTTGTCTTACTTGTCTAAATTTAAGCATATTGATTTTTAAGTAAATTCAGTTATTTTTAAGCTTATATGTCTGTGTTCGTATGGAAAAGTAGCTTATGTCGAAAGGTTGGCTTTAGTAAAAATCGGCATTCGCAGCATACGATTGCGAATGACTTACGGGCGCTAAGCCGTTAAACAACTTTTAGCAAATAAACGTGCAAGAAATAGTTCCGATACTAGCAAGTCAATATTCTTTTTAAGTCTCATCAAAAAATTCCTTGTCGTTTAAAAAATAAAGGGAATGCCGCATTATACTAAAGCCGGCCTTTCGACATAAGCTACTTTTCCATACGAACACAGATGTATATGAGTTACTTCGAAAGTTTTTGTCGTACTTAAATAAGATATACAGTCAGTCAATAAAGTTTAGGTACAGGGAAGTTTTTACAATACCGGCAACTATTTTTTAAATATTTTATTTTTCCCTAATTTTTTATAAAAATATGGTTAGTTCTACTCCAAAAACCCCAAAAATCAGAATTCCAAACCTTATGCAAAATTAAAGAAAACTCCGCAAATTTCCATCCAAATATTGCAATTTACACTCTTTAGAAAAAAGTTAAGTACGCAGTTTTTTAGCCCATTCAATTTTAGTATAACAAAGTTAAAAGTTTGAGGTAGCTAGGACATACCATTCATATTTAGCAATATTTTTTTTTGTTGTTTGGTAAGTCCTAGCTTCCTCTTGCTTGCACTTCATTATACTAAAATTGAATGGGCTAAAAAACTGAAAACTCAACTTTTTCTAGAGAGCGTAAATAGAAAGTGAATTATTTTAATGAAATTTTGCAGAATTTTCTTAAATTTTGCACAAGGTTTGGAACTCTGATTTTTGGGGATTTTGTTGTATAATTGACCATATTTTTATAAAAAATTACCGAAAACTAAAATATTTGAAAAATAGTTGCTGTATTGTAAAAAAATCGTTATACCTAAACTTTATTGACTGACTGTATTAAGGTAGCTGTGCTGGATTGCATAAAAAAAAAATTAATTTGTCTTTTCTTAAAAAAAGGTAGCTCTGGTGGCTTGAATTTTTAAATAAATTTAGTGAGAAAGTGGTAATTATTTTGACACTTTTTTTTTAAATGCCTCGTTTTCTGCAACTGCATTGCCTTTCTCAACTGTCCTTCAGGATTTGGCCTTTTTTCATGGAATCACTAAGTATAATGATTATTAAGCAACTCAAAAACTATACCAGCGTGATTAGGTTTCGAAATTTTAGACTTTGGTATCGATACTGAGTACTCTTTCTGGCATCGAGCTTATGGTATCGATAATCTAAAAGTATCAGGGAAAAAGTATCGATACTACTCAGTATTGGACTCATTAAAACACTTTTTTAGGATACAATAATTATTTTATTCTTCAATCGTAACTAGTTATTTCCTGAAATTAAAACAATAAAATTTTAAATTTTTGAATTCTATTTCATTGCAGAACTTACTTTCACGTTAGATGTAATTTTAACGTTAAATGTACATATATATATATATATATCTGTGTTCATATGGAATAGTAGCTTATGTCGAAAGGCGGGCTTTAGTATAATGCGGCATTCGCAGCATACGATTGCGAATGACTCACGGGCGCCGAGCCGTTGAAGAACTTTTGGCAAATAAACTTGCAAGAAATAGTTCCTATACTAGCAAGTCAATATTCTTATTAAGACTCATCAAAAAATTCCTTTTCGTTTAAAGGATGAAGGGAAGTTTCCCGCCATAGGCTACTATTCCATACGAACACAAATATACTTTCACGAATTTCAAATTTTATTAAGATTTTTTGTAAACTTTGTGGGTACGCCTTTTTGTAGCCTATTAAATTTTGTATAATAATGTGCAAGTTTGAATTAAAAGTCAACGGTAGTAGGCTATACGCAAAGTTGAATAGGTTAAAATACCCAAAAAGTTTCTAAAAATTCTCCATTTTCGTGAACTTTGCGTAAAGTTTTATGGCCTTATTGATAAAAAGTAGAAAAGGTTTATAAACTGAAAAATGTATGAAAGTGCCATTTTATTAAGCTCTTTAAACCCACTTTATTTTTTATGAAAAAGGCCATTAAACTTTAACTTATTTGATTTATGTTATGCAACAGACTACACGAAATTTCAGTTTATTTTAAGTGATGGACAAAATTGAATGATAGTAATCCATATAAGCAAAGAAAATTGGGTTGCCAAAGGAAGAACAAATTTAAAAATGGTGTTCTTTAAAAAGTATTCGATACTACGAGTACTTTGCAAAGTATCGAGTAAAATCACCAAATAAGGTATCGAGTATTAAAGTACTTATTTTTATACCCTCAGTATTGATGCTTACTCAATATCGATAGTATCGTTCGAAACCTAAGCGTGATTACCGACGTATCCTTTTGAGAGGTAGCCGCACCCTTATAAAAGGAATAAGACCCAAACTTTTCAGGTCAAAATTTCAGTAGGTTGCGTCTGTATGGCCTTTTCAACTTTATAAATTATCATTGTTTTTAAGTGGAAAAATAAAACTCAAAATTAATGATAATCTCTGCGCGAAAAAATAAAAATCATAAAATAATTATTATTTGTAATCCCAAAAATAAAAATCAAATAATAATTAATTCCGTTTGTGCGAAAAAATAAAACTCATTAATAATTCATAATATAATGATTAAATGCTGATTTAAATTATTTTACTCATAATGATTACCCTCCCTGCTTTTAAAATTTGAAATAAAATAGTTTAGTGAAAGTACCACATTTCACTGCTTTTGGACTGGTGCGGGCCTAGTTGCTAGCGGACTGGTTCGTTTTTGGCGAAAAAGAACTAGTACTGAACTAGAAATTTGGTTTACTAGTTCGTGTTTTCCCTACAGGGTATGTAAAGTAAACAAGCCCCCCGCTGCATCATTCGATAGTTCCGAAATAGTTCTAAATTCGGCAAATGAGATCTAGTTCGTTCTGCATCCCTTTTTCTATAGTTCCGAACCAATTCTAAATTCGTCACTTTAGATATAGATTTGTAGTGGGAAAAACTGAAAAAATTAGTTTCTTAAAAGTACAACTTTTCGCCGATTTTGGACTGGTAGGGATCCTTTTTGGCGATAAAGACCTAGTACGGAACTAGAAATTTGATTCACCAGTCCGCGGTTTTTCCCTGCAGCTACATACATACGTATCATTCCATGATAACGTCCTGCGCTTGTACTTTCCCGCGGAAGCAAAAGTAATCGGATTCGCAGACGACAAACGGAAAATCATAGAGCGGGCAGAAATAAGAGTTAAAGGATTCACTGTGCAGTCGAAACCCTCTCTCAAGTACCTAGGCATTAAATTCGACTCGAAGCTGAAATTTAAGGACCACCTGGACTAGGTTTGCGAAAAAGCAGCGTCCACCCAAGGAGCACTCTCAAGACAATTCTCAATACAAGAGGACGAAGGCATAACTTAAGGAAGTTGCTAGCTGTTGTTCTTAAGTCCATTATCCTCTACGGGTCGGAGGTTTGGGCAACTGCATGTGACACGCCGTCGTACATCAAGGGAATACGATGAGTATATAGACTTTGCGCCCTAAGGGTCTGCTCGGCATTCCGCACGGTGTCGGAAGATGCAGCGCTGGTGAGCTCAGGGCTACATCCTATTGAACTCTTGTCCAACGACAAGAGCGTAATCGATCATCTCGAAGATAATCTAGCACGGTGGCAGGTATGTTTTATGTACACGGTATAGTAACAATGTCCAGTTTTGGACAACTGACTTGACCTCTTAGAGGGGCGTATGGGAGCACGTATTGACGCATTGACAGTGGTGGTGGTTGAAGAAACCAAAATGATGACTAACTGAGGGTAGGGTCAAGTAGATGCAACTTGTGACTGACTGCTTCAGAACAGGAACGTACGATCGAGCTTAGGCTCAACCGCCCTCCGATGAAACGACGACTTTACGGTGATACCGGAGGGGATACGGTACAGCGGACATACAGGGAGTTTTAGTTCGGATTAAAGTTCCACAATACGGGGTAAAGGCTTTCGATGCTTTCTCCTTGTATAAAAATGCAGTTTCAATCTAGCTTCCCATGCTCTAACTTGGCTGCAGCTACTAACTACTTAAAACAGTTACAACAAGTTGCAAGTGTGAATATGTGTTCACACACCCTCTGGGATTTTTATAGATAATTTTCCAAAAGGAAAAGGAAAAAGTTACGACTAGGTTTTTCGCAAAACTGAAAAACATTTCAAATTGTCTTAGTGAAATGACTCAAACGCCACGAAGAGTCAGTTAGATAATATCTATTAGATATCTAAAAAAAAAATTTCGCTAATGCTACAAACATTACCCAATTTTACTTAATCTAAATTCAAACGTATCGAATCGGTTTCCTTTTTATGGAGTTGCATGGATGACCTTAGTGGCTCTTAATGCAGGTAAAAGAATGCTAGCCAACAGAAGGAGTGCTAGTGGGTATATATTTATTCCTTACATAGCTTAGCATGCGTAAGAAAATCCATCTATCGTCTGTTTGTATGTCTATGGTCTGATGCATAGGCAATGTCTTTTTGGCGCTTTTGACTTTCGCATTGCCTGTGGGAGGGAGAATGCTCTAACAGACTAACAGCTGGTCGAACAAATTATACATCAACTCTGCAACTCTACTTTCTATATATGTATGTATGTATGCATCTTTTTGCAATGTAAAACGGTGCTTATGCAGATTTGAATGTTTGCACACTGATGTGGTTGATTGCCTGAATATTTGCTTGTTAACCGACTTCCAAAAAAGAAGGAGGTTATCAGTTCGTCGGAATATTTTTTTTTTTTTTTTGTTTATGTATGTTACCGCATAACTTTGGACCACGTCAACCGATTTCGATAATTCTTTTTGCATCGGAAAGGTAGTGTCTCAGAGGTGGTCCCATACTAATCTGATTAAGATCCGATCAGCGGATCATGATATATATGTATATATATATTTTTTTTATGGAAGTTGAAGTCGGTTTTTTTTTGCTAAAAATTATTTGTTTATGTATATGCTTGATTGAATGGTGTTGAACTAGAAATTATACGAAACCACTAAATAATGCACACACGCACACGTGCATGCAAGGTTATTTACTACATATGCATAAGTATATTTTGTGCGCGATTTGATTTCTACATTAGGTCGGTCAATATGGCTCGACGAGCTTCTGTCGCCCAAATGGCTTCACCTCGCCTGCACCTTGTCAGGTTTTTCGTTTTTGATATGTTTATCAGACTTTTGAGGTTTGTGGAACGGTATTGTATTTGCACTGCCTAATATCCGTATTCAATTGTTGCTGTTGTCAGTCCTTTTGTTGTGGTTTCTATTATTGCTTTGTATGAGGGTGAACTAGCCTTGTCAAGTTAATCCATTCGGATTTCGCATTAAGCTGTGGCATTGTGGCTGAAATTATTGAAGATTTAAATACATATTCACATACTAATACAATGATGGCTTGTTTTCAACCGACTTCAAAACAAGGAGATGGTTATCAATTCGTCGGAATATATAAATATATTTTTTTTATAACTTTGGGCCACGTCAACCGATTTCTATAATTATTTTTTTATCGGAATGGTATTTGATCAGGGGTGGTTCCATACTAACTTGGTTTTCCATTGGATTATGAAGAAATTAACGGTACTCTTAAATTTGTATATGAGAATTGAAGTCGGTTTTGTTTTTTGCTTTAAAATTACTTGTTAGCATTTACCACATCAAAGAGAATTTTCACAATAATTATTTACAAAATCCGCTTTTTTCTCAGCTGCGAGCGTAAAGTGTGGACATAAGAATCTTAGAAAGGAATTACGTCAAAATACCCATATCAGCAAAAAGTCAAAATCGCAGAAAGAAAAATAAAATAAATATTTTGCTTTTACAACTACAACAAAAACGGCAGAAACAACTACACCAATAGCATTAGTTAGGACCACAACTGTCCGTCAATCACATTGTTGTTGTTTGTAGAAAGGGAAAGCCATCGAAGTACTACATACATACATAAATATTTAAAGGGTTGACGCTAATGTAAATTATTTATTCATTACCTTATCATTAACTTTTCGTTTAGGGAGGTTCGTATGCGAGTAGGCATGTTAAATTATATGGCCAGATATGGAAGTCAAAGCGCGAATTTGTTTAGCTAAATGCAATGCGTCCAACGAAAGCTTAATGAAAAATAGTTATTATCTCCCGTTAAATATTTAGTATACCGATAATTACAAATATCCCCCAAATATCTTGAATTTAGAAACCAATTTAATTTCACTAATACATCCATAGTCAATTATGAGAGATGAATCAGAAATTAATGCGCAGCGCTTGAACTGAGCTGTTTGCATTAAACAGCCACAGTAGTCGCTTATCAAGTTTCTTGGCTTTGGTTTTCGTTTATTTCTCAAAAAAAAAAATATGCTCCACATTCTCCATATTAATTTCATGCAAACAATAAAATCGATAATTGCATGCCTGTATGTATTGTAATGAAAAATGTTTGGCTAAAAAAAAGAAGTTACCCATATCTGCTTTTATGTGCGATTGCCCTGCGGAATTCCCCTTATCGATATACTACACAGGCTTCAAACTCTCGCCTTGCTACATACTCGTATCTCATTGCCAATATCGGTCTAGCTAAATAAATAAACAAAAAACTAAAACAACATAAGTATGAAACGAACACAAATTAGGGTTTGTTTACACATAAACATTCTAATAGTCTTTATGTGTTTTGTTTAACATTTCAATTGGTTAACAAATTCCTTACAAAAGTAACAGAGTTTCGCTTCAAATTCGCTTGCATTAGTATGCTAAAATAATTTGATGCAACTAAGCATTAGAGCGGTTATAGGTACATACATACTTAGGTACATACGTGCGAGAAGCAAAACCATAACAACAATGAAAACATTATTAAATCTGTGAACTGAAACATCTGCAAAAACATTGCGGCTCTTTGGGCTTTTTTCGGTTAGACCGAATGAGGGCGAGTGGGGTAATCAAATGCACCCTTCTTCTGTTGTTAGTAACTAATGTTTGTACAATAGAGTGCTCCACAAATGCATGTAAAAACTCCCTAGGATAGTTCTATAATCAAAATATATATACCAATATTTAGAGATCTATCAAAGCGTTTAAATTTTCCAATGTATTTTATATAAAAAAAAAAAAAACGTAGAAATGGTCTATAGTTCTTGAACATCAATAATTTTCGATCTGCTGCTCTTTGGAGACTTCCAGTAATAATATCCAACTATTTATTATATGATTTTTTAATACTAGGAGATAGGAGGAGGCACATCCTTCTAGTCGAGGTATTCCATATATACTATATAGAGTCTGTTAAACCATTTACTATTCCGAAGGAAACTGTGGCACTGTGATATTTTCTCCTCCGCTATATCCCTCTACCTATTGAAAAAGCGTGATCCCAAATGCTTGAGGCAACTTTTCTAGAGTCATCCCGACAACTTCTGTAGAGGGAGCTATAGCACAAAGACCTGTGTTCACCCCGGTAAAATCCCTTACTGCTGATTTGTTTAGCGTCAAAAATTCTTCAGTGCTACCCTTATTATATTTGGCCAAGGATCTTAAGATCTCAAAGTCATCCCAATCGATCATTAGGTCATCAGCGGGAACGGATTTTTAGGACCTCAAAACCTATAAAAAAGGCAAAATAAAATAACGAAATAGGCTGGAAAAGGCCAAATAAAATAGTGAAAAAGGCAGGAAAAGGCACTAGGTGTTGCAAAAAAGGCAAAACAAAATAATGAAAAAGGCAGGAAAAGGCACTAGGCAAAAAAAGCAAAATAAGGCACTAAAAAGACAGAAAATACGAAGAACAATCAAGAAATACACTTATTTTAGAAATGGTTATATTACAAGTAAAAAGATAAAAACTATGCACTAGTTTCATTATATGAAAAATTTTTACTTATAATCTTTGACTATTTTATCCTTTCTAGTTTCAAACTCATAAAACTTTAATCTGTATAGTTGTAGTAACATTGAACCACAAGATGCATTTTGAAGTTTTCTGGCAGCATTTTCATTCGATTTTCGTGAAGAAAAGCCTTGAATGTACTAAATGTGTGCTCGACGTAAGTTGATACAAGCGGCGCCCAATTTAAATATGGAACGTTTGAAAGGTTCATATTATCAGGTATAAGAGCGTTTTCCTCACCCTTTACATTTTTATCCACACCCCTTATTGTCTCCAAGCCTTCGTTAGCTGAGAAAACGGCTTTGAATTTTTCCAACACCAATTTGGCAAGAGGTCTCTGCGCTTCTATAAGCCGTTGGGCAATGTGTATATTTTTTAATCTTAAAAAAAAAATTGTAAATGCTATAATTACTTTTTTAAAGGTAGAGAAGGCAAAAAAAGGCAAATATCTTAAAAAAGGCAAAAAAAGGCAACATCAAATGTGTATATATGGAATCAGGGAAAGCTAAATCGTGGACATTCTTAATCGATATAGTCTATCTCTTTAGCAGAAAAAAAGGCAATTTCCATAAAATCCGTTCCCTGGTCATCAGTTATGTTTAAGAGAAAAGATATCCACGATAGTAGGAAGTTATCCGCTTCGCTAATTGGCATTACCGAGCCGGGCCTCGCCATCTCATTGGCTATTTCATTCCCTTAGAACTGCTATGTATACGAACCCAGCAGAGAGAGGTTTTGACGTGACTGGGTGAAGCCAGCGATGCACGACATTTCCCAACTACTTTCGACTTTGCTTCGTTGGAGCCTAATGATTTCAGTACCGCCTGGCTGTCAACGAATACAGTGATGTTCCCTGACAGAGACTTACAATTCCGTATGAGACAAGCCGCCTTCTCTATCGCAAAGTTTTTTTGCTTGAAAGATACTTCAGTTATCAGGCAGGCGATAGGATTCCCTTATCTGAAGATCTTCGGAGTGCAGATCCAAGCCGACTCCTATTTCCATCTTTGACCAATCGGTGTAGATGTAAATACCAACTGAAAATCACTAAGCACCGACCTGTCCTTCAAATTATCTGCTTTCAACACAAAACCCTTATCGGTTAATTAATCTTGTTAACAGCGTGTGCTTGTTGAAGTTTTCGAAACATCAGCCATTAATTGTCACTACAAGAATGATAATAGATAAGCCGGAGGCGACAACTTTGGTAGCTAAAGAATGCAGATTGC
>NW_023460689.1:13841-15012 GCF_013731165.1 Rhagoletis pomonella | reverse complement strand
GTCTTTATGTGTTTTGTTTAACATTTCAATTGGTTAACAAATTCCTTGCAAAAATAACAGAGTTTCGCTTCAAATGCGCTTGGTATTAGTATGCTAAAATAATTTGATGCAACTAAGCGTAAGAGCGGTTATAGGTACATACATACATACATAGGTACATACGTGTGAGAAGCAAAACCATAATAACAATGAAAACATTATTAAATCTGTGAACTGAAACATCTGCAAAAACATTACGGCCCTTTGCTCTTTTTTCGGTTAGACCGAATGAGGGCTAGCGGGGTAATCAAATGCACCCTTCTTCTGTTGTTAGTACTAATGTGTGTACAATAGAGTGCTCCGAAAATGCATGTAAAAACTCCCTAGGATAGTTCTTGAATCAAAATATATATACAAATATTTAGAGATCTATCAAAGCGTTTAAATTTTTCCATGTATTTTATAAAAAAAAAAAAATCATAGAAATGGCCTATCGTTCTTGAAAATCAATCATTTTCGATCGGAAAACTTTGCTGCTCTTCAGGAGACTTCCAATAATACCCAACTGTTTATTATACCAATTTTTAATACTAGGAGATAGGAGGAGGCACATCCTTCTAGTCGAGGTATTCCATATATACTATATAGAGTCTGATAAACCATTTACTATTCTGATGGAAACTGTGGAACTGTGATATTTTCTCCTCCGCTATATCCCTCTACCTATTGAAAAAGCGTGATCCCAAATGCTTGAGGCAAATTTTCTAGAGTCATCCTGAAAACCTCTGTAGAGGGAGCTATAGCACAAAGACTTGTGTTCACGCCGGTAAAAGCGCTTACTGCTGATTTGTTTAGCGTTTAAAATTCTTCAGTGCTACCCTTATTGTATTGGGCCAAGGATCTTAAGATCTCAAAGTCATCCCAATTGATCAATAGGTCGTTAGTTATGCTTAAGAGAAAAGATATCCACGATAGTAGGAAGTTATGCGCTTCGCTAATTGGCATTACCGAGCCGCGCCTCGCTATCTCATTGGCTATTTCGTTCCCTTAGATACTGATATGTACGCGAACCCAGCAGAGAGAGGTTTTGACGTGACTGAGTGAAGCCAGCGATGCACGACATTGCCCAACTACTTTCGACGAAGGTTGGAGCCTAATGTTTTCAGTGCCGCCTGGCTGTCAACGAATACAG
>NW_023460689.1:10437-13741 GCF_013731165.1 Rhagoletis pomonella | reverse complement strand
GCCTTTAGTTTTTGCCATTACTACGCTATAGGCCGTACCCCACTGTGGCACTGTGTGTTTGTATGTGCAACGTTTGTACGACAGTGTCAAAACTCTAACGCCACTAGTGCGCAAACCTTTAATTATTGAATCATGGTTCAGAATAGCATAATTTTGACAGCTAAATTAGACACTTTGTGTACAAATTGAGCAAATTAAAATAAAAGAAAGCGCGTTTGTTACAACTTAACTAAACTAAGCTCACTATGTGCTTATATGCAAATTTGTGTAAATGAAGTAAAAAATAATGCGAGTTGATAAAAACTTGACGATTCGTCAGAGGATGAGAGCTTAGATGAACTGGGCAGGAGTAGAAAACGTATAAGTGAGTTTAAGTGTGGCCTTTCGAATATATTTTGACTTACATACATAATATTTAGCATTTTGGTCTAAAGATTTAAAGTGGCGTTTGTAGACCTTCTGTCCGCTGCTCAAGACCTGCTGCAGCAATGAAATAGAGCAGAATCTATTTCAAATATTTTTAACCGACTTCCAAAAAAGGAGGAGGTTATCAGTTCGTCGGAATATTTATTGTTTTTTTTGTTTTATGTATGTTACCGCATAACTTTGGACCACGTCAACCGAAAGGTAGTGTCTCAGAGGTGGTCCCATACTAATCTGGTTAAGATCCGATCAGCGGATCATGAGATATATATATATATATATTTTTTTATATGAGAGTTGAAGTCGGTTTTTTTTTTGCTAAAAATTACTTCTTAATATATCAACAGTTCTGCGATTTGGCGCTCAAGGAGCGAATGAACTCAGCATTGGGATTTTTTTTCAAGTGAAGAACTATTAAGGGCCGATTGCTCAAAGCCTGGTGGACACTAATCATCGGTTAACATCGTTAAGGACGTTTTCGACTCCATGCATATAACACGGTGTCGGTAACGTCGTCTTCACTTGGTCTTGAGCAGCGGACAGAAGGTCTACAAACGCCTCTTTAAATCTTTCAGTGTACCACTCAACGGTGGTTAACATCTTTAAATAATGCCTTAATATTTTGCAGAGCACATTTCAAGTGAATATTGATGTAGTTTTTTTAATACGGGATCGCTGGTGTAATTTGTAATGGCTATGTTGGCGGAAAACAAATAAGTTACCGCGTATGTATGTACATATGTATGTTTATGCTTTCCCAACTTATGGATGTACGTATGCCCACAACTTTTATTACAGAAGTGCGATTGTAATATTTCCATTAATAAATATATTGATATTTTCAATAATCGGGTGCTATTTTATACTTTATTTCCTTTTCTTCGGAGATTCCTCTATCTTGACAAAAACTCACAAACTTTCGCTTTTTTCAATGATTATCGTTCCACTTTCGTCTTGAAATACGAACGGACTACAATAGAGCTATAAGAAGGCTAGCTGCTTCTAAAACCGCCCACCACAAGAGTGTAGAAGGCAATGAGGAGGTTCTCTTAGACGCCTTTTTAGTGACGGATATACCAATTCCTGTTCAAGAAATCAAACGATTACAAGATCTGCTTATGTAGATACCGTCAGCGGATGGATTTTGGAAAAGAAGTCATGGTTGAAGACCGGCAACGACTACTTGGATACATTCATATCGACACCTCCAAACCGTACCATGCTAAGTCATATTAGACTTACAGGTCTATTCTGCGCTGGTAACACAAATTTTGTAACCGGTAATTAAAGTGCCTGTCAATTTTTAAACCTTTTTCGCATTCTGTGCGCTCTTGTAAACGGTAAATTTGGTTACCATCTCATGAACTGGTAACAATATATTGCCCCGTGAAATATGCAATACAAGAATTTCCACAAATCTTCATAGCTGAATTGCTGCGGTGACAAGAAGTGTTAAAATTTTTTTGTAATACACTTTTCCGGTCACAAAATCTTCGATAACGTGCAGAATAGACCTGGTAGTCAGACTTATGGTTTGATTATGGCAACTTAACGTAACTTATGGCTCTCTGTTAAAAATTCTGTTAAATGGGTGTTGCTTGTAATTGAACAGCCGAAACTTAGCGTAAGTTAATGCCACGTCGAAATCTGTTTCATTTTGATTCTCTAAGTTCTACGTTCCGTTAAATTAAGTTAAGTTGCCATAAGCAGGCTTTTAGCATAGTATGGTTTGGAGGCGTCGATATGTGTGTACATTAGACTGAATCACCAAAAAAGTTGCAGTTTTTCCGCCGAGATTACAAAACTTATTATATTCTAAGACGTCCACCAAAATATTTCGGAAAAATATTAAGATTTAAGCGAGCTGGACCGATTTGAAAATACCTCTAAAAATGGAGTTTTTTATGAATACAAATAGTTTCTTAAAGAACTTTTTGAAAAAAAAGTCCACTCAGATGACATGTCTTGGCTTAAAAAAATCTGAATGAAAATATTTAAAAATCTTTTCAACTATATCGTAATAATGAGATTTTTGATACTGATTTTTTTTTTACTTTTTTCAAAAATTGATTTACGAAAAACTTATACCGATTTCGTTTCTACAGAAAAATGCAACCTTCTTCTTACCCTCTACGCACAAACACTAAGAAAAAGGCGATGAGAAGGCAACACTTTTTGTAGAAACGAAATCGCTATTAAATAACTGGGCCAAAACTATTCTGATTTAGACTTATGGGATCTCGGTAGAAAAGGTATTTTCCCACTATTTTTATTTATGTGCAAAAAAGAGTCATTCGTGCCCCAATTTTTTTTTTGTTTCAAATACCAACACATCTTAATTTAACTTTGAATAATGTTCGTTCACCCAACCTTTGCCTTTCCAATGATACATCACAAGTCTAAATCGGAAGAATTTAGGTTCAGTTATTTAAGTTTTTCTTATACTAGTCTTTGAAAAAAATTAAAAAAAAACAGTAGAAAAACAATACCGAGTTTTTTTTTGTATGGGGAGTGATGCAGTCTAATCTACAGTGGTCCACAAAATAATAGGAGTGCGTTATTTTGGTCAGTTTTTGCTATTTGCCTTTTGTTTATTTAATGTTTATTATTTTTATACAAAAGTCAATCTGGGTATACAACAAACAACGAATAAATTCAGATTTCAACCTTTGTACAAAAATTATTAAATTTCTGTAAATTTTCACCAAAATATCAATCTTTTTAATCAGAATCTTCAGAGAAAATTCTGGTATGCAGTTTTATAGCCCATTCAATTCTAGTCTGAAGAAGTGCAAGTTTCAAGCTGCTAAAAAATTCCGTTGATTTTTGGCAATTTTTTTTTGCTGGCACTGTCCCCATATAAAAGAAAATTGTCGAACAT
>NW_023460689.1:0-10337 GCF_013731165.1 Rhagoletis pomonella | reverse complement strand
TTGATTTATTTAAGGAAATTTTTATGAATTTTACTGAAAAGACTTTAAATACACTCTAAATTTTTTTTGTTTATTTGCGCATATTAAGAAAGGTAACCATTTTCCTCTTTTAATGTGTGCAAATTTGCACACCGTGTAATAAAATTAAACACTGTCTGTTTACTTTAACATACCAAATTTGTCACAGAGCGCAAAATAACACATAAAATGTTTAAAATAGAGTAAATGCAAGCTCCTAATGTTTATTATTTGTGGGAAATGTATTTTTAGTTTCAAAATGTTTGCAACTTTAAACATTTCATGTGTATATTTATGTGTATATTTTAAAGATCTTAAGTTCAAAATCGAATCCTGAACATCTTATACGTATGTATATTTATACAGATTCCTGTTGAAAAATAGATATTTTTCAGTAGTAGTTTTACACACACTTTTCATAGTGTACAGGTACAAATGTAACATATTAATTACTATTTTTTATACTTACTTTGCAAAATACTTATGTATAAAAGATGATATTTATAAATTGAAATTACAAATGTTTGGTTTTATGAAATATAAAAATATATATACACGTATTCCAAGTCCTTAGGATGGGTTAAATTATGTCTTTTTCTTCAAAATGTTTGGTTTTCTTACAAATTATGAGATGGATACTTAAAAAAAGAAAATTGGATACATTTGGATACATTTTTGGCTTGGTCGGTGATACATTTTCTTGGGACGCACAGTGTAACTTTTGTCATTTTTAGGATGCCAAAATTAATAACAGCCAAACCAATGGACCAATTCATTTGAAATTTTGCAGTGTGGTTACAGATACCTAAATCTGATTTGAAAATGAAAATGGGCCTGTTCCGCCCACTTTTTCCCCTTGCCCTCATATAAGGTGAAATTTCACATAATCATATTTTCTAGTTAAAACGCTTTTTCAAGTGCGAATATAAATAAAAATTGTTTAGATTTCTTAACTTTACAGTTAGAGGCTTTTGATTAATATTTAAAAAATTTTATTTTCAAAGTCAAACACAGCTCAGGTACATATATTTGTAAAAACTAAATCGAAATACATACAATAAATAAAAAGTGATATTTTAAAGTTAGTCAGAGTCAATATCGTCGACATTCTCTGGTTCCGATAGTAAGCTAATAACTTCACTCGTTAATGGTCGCCGCTTTGTCCTAGGGGTTTTCCGCAAACTATTTATGAACGGGTCTGACGATATCAGCAATTTGTGCAGCAAATCCAAGTTACTACAAATTCTTGACTTTTTTCTCGTGAAAAGTTCACGATAGTTTCGTGCATCTTTGTTTATGGACTCTTGAGCTTCTTCCGAAAGTTGACCAATAGGAAGAATAGAAGACACGATTATACTCTTTCCATGAATCAGAATTTTATGTACGCTCACTGGCATATTGTACCAAGCATATTCCGATAAATATAGTTCCCTTGTCTCTGTCACATAATGGCCAAAAGCTTCAGCATTTATTTGAAACCCACATCCTATGCATGAAAGTATTGTATGAAACCTTTTCAAAAGATTGATGTTTATGCCGGTTATGTCTGATGTTATTTCAGGATCTGCAAAGAATCTTCTCGCAGTGTTGCCATCATTTGTGTTGCCGGTTTTTCGCTTTGGCATATCAATCAAAAGACCAACTTCTTTCCTGAATCTTTTTTGTATATGTTCTTTCTTCTTTTTCATCTTTTCCTTATTTTCTTCGCCCCGCACACACCAGGTCTTCATTTCCATTCGATAAGCGATGTGTAGCATACATTCTATGCATCGTATCCAAGAATGTAAAGGGGAAATTCCGAAAGCAAGCATGCTTTCGTCAATATTTCGCTCTGAGAGGGCTCGCATATTGTTCATATCTTTTGGTGAGGCCCCACATATGTAGCACTTTTGCGATGATGTATATGCCGATAGAGCGTTGCAAACTTTTCCATCAATCATGCACAACACAATCGTCGCTTTCACTAGAAATTTTAGGTTATCCGTTTGAATTGTTGTAGGACGAAGACTGGAAATTTGGTCTTTGGCAGATTGCACCTCCTTTGAAATAACATCTCGTGTTTCTTTTGTAAAAACAAATTTTATCGGGCGGCAGTATCTCGTGGAAGATGGAGCAGGATTACTCCAAACTATAACCTTACGTCCGTCAACTATTGTATACATTTCAGGAGTACTAGTGAAATGAAAAACATACTAGTGTCCGATTTGTTATCTTCCGAAAATTGCTGTTTGTAACAGCTATGCTCAGCTCCATCACATCCCCATTTAATAATTGCATTTAGTTCATTAACTTCAGGAATAGAAAGCAATACCTCTTCTTGTGCAAGACACAATCTTCGTAAGCTGTGATCAATTAGGGATTGCAATTCAATTTCAGCATAGGTTTGAAGGATATATTTTCCTGTTAACTTCTGAAGTGTGCTGCCGGATCATTGAGTATTCATGTGTTGAAAGATTTGAGTCAACTATCATCGCAATTGCTTGATCTGGTGTTAAACTTTTCTTTTTTTCATCCGATAGTCGGGACTTTTTGTATGCAGTGCCTCTTGATGGTGATGCTGAGGACAACTCCTCAACTATTTTTGCAGAATTTCTTTTTCCTGATGATCGTAATTTCAATTCCGCTGCCATTAACAGTTGATCATTATCGACATTGTTCATTAGTTCCTTAGCTTTTCGCTTTCTTGTGCGTATAGATAACTCAGCGAAGGTTTTTGTTGGCCTCCCCGGCCTAGGAATATCACGAGAAGTGCATGGCTCAACATCAAGGATACAATCTTTGAAATCATGATTTTTTGATAACCATTGAGACTCTTGCTCAATAAATTTTTTTGTAGATCGGCCACAACGTTCCCATCTCATACGAATATCATGACTTAGCCTCATGATGTATTGTTTTAGTTTTAAATGATCCACATCTCTTCCAATTACACTCAAAATATGGTTTAGCATAGCTTTGTGCTTTTCTTCATTGTTGCTTTTTAGCCAAACTTCAAAGAGTGGATTTCGTGGTACAGCCATAATTAATTGATGACAGGTATAGGCAAATTTGGTACAGCGCAGTTGGTTATACTTCAATGCAATCCTTTTTTAGTATGATGCATTTTTAGCTATGTTATTTATTTATATAGTCTTAGCGAAAGCACTCACTTGCTTAAAAGTACTACCTAGAATAGACGACCCTCAGGTAGACGTGCTCGATGGTTATAAGGGATAAGAGCACAACATAGATTTTAAAGGCTCGCTAACAATAGGAAAACCCATATGACAAACAATGAAGGCTATTTAGTACACAACTTTCCTTTTTCTGGGTTTTTACCATTTCAGGTATAACTGTCTTTTTTGCGGATGTAGTATCGTAGACTTGAATTGAAGACATTCCATTGTTAGGTCATTGTGCATTCATATATGAGTAAGGGCATGCTGACCTTGAGTTAGCGATATGCAAAAATGACATAGTGTCGGCAAACTTCTGCAATGGTTTTTTTTTTTATCTGAAACTATATTAAATTCCCTTTGTATATGTATATAATCATCAAGGCGAGTTCGAGCGAAGTAAGTAAGTTCTATTCTATTGAAAATGAAAAATTTTCTAAGCTTTCCAAATTTTTAGTGGCTGTCTAAACAAAAAAAATAAAAATTAAAAAAATACCTACGTGGCTGAAACTTACCAATGCTGTTATAAACTACCCAAGTATGTAAAATAAAATAGTTTCAAGTCAAACCAGTTATCCAAAAATCCACCACGTGGCCACAAAGTTAATCAAAATTTTTAGACTGTGAAACGATTTTTACACTTGTTGCAATCAGCAAAGTTACAAAACGGTTATCATGAGGATTGTGGGTTGTTTGCTTTGCTTTGAATACATTTTCCTAACAGTTGGTTATTTATCTGTAGCATATCAAAAAATTTTGAAGATTGGAGCACATTGTTTTTTTGACTTTTGGCATCCTAAAAGTGAAAAAAGTTACACTGTGGGACGGCGCGGCAACACTGTTTGCAATGCCATCACTAAAAAAGAATTCGCCTTGGATATTTTTGCAGACGTTGATGGTGCTTTTGACAATGCCACATTCGCCTAATGCTCGCGTAGAGGCTCGTTAGGATTCAGGTAGACGGGCGACAATATGTGAAGTACGGAGTTCATTAGGGTTGTATCAGGGCGGTGTTATTTCTTCCTTGCTCTGGTGTTTGGTAATTGGTTCTTTTATGGTCAAACATAACAGGTATAACATCCACGCCCAGGCCTTCTCTGCCAGTTGATTGCAGGGCAGCGCAAATAGCATTGAATATGATTGACACTTGGTGTAGTGAAAACGGGCTGTTCGCTAGCCCGAACAAAACTACTGTTGTGTTTTTCACTAGAAAGAGAAGTTTGACGGCCTTGTCCCGCCTGCCCTTAAAGGAGTCAACATTCAAATTTCTTACGAAGTAAAGTATTTAGGAGTCATCTTAAAGAGCAAGCTTTTATGGGAGGCTCACGTTGAACAATGAACCTCCAAAGCATTAATAGGCTAGCATTGTACAAAGGTCTTTGGAAAAACTTGTGGTCTTTCACCTAGAGAAATCCTGTGGATTTACACCTCTATGATAATACCCATAATCAGCGATATATCTGTGGTGCAATGGATCAGACTCTCAATTTAGAGCTTGTGAAATCTGATTGCCAAACTTCAAATTACGATCGCAGTGTGTGTGTCTAAAATCAATCGAAAATTCGTGCGGAATATCCTTTGTAGCAGATTTTATTTTCAATTATTTTTAGCGATTCTATGTATCAAAAAAATTAGCTGCTTTCACCAGCACCTAGAGATACTTCCCCCCTTTCCGTCAGTTTCAAAAATTTATTTTGACCAAAAAGTGGAGTTAGCAGCTTTTACTGGTGCGTAAGAAGTGAATTGATACCAAATATCAGACGATTATTAACCGACTTCTAAAAAAGGAGGAGGTTATCAGTTCGTCGGAATATTTTTTTTGTTTTTTTATGTATGTTACCGCATAACTTTGGACCACGTCAACCGATTTCGATAATTCTTTTTGCATCGGAAAGGTAGTGTCTCAGAGGAGGTCCCATACTAATCTGGTTAAGATCCGATCAGCGGATCATGAGATATATATATATATATTTTTTTTTTTTCTATGAGAGTTGAAGTCGGTTTTTTTTTGCTAAAAATTACTTGTGTCCAAAGTGCTGAGTGAGTTAAAAAATCCTTAAAGGACAGAATTGTGTGTAGCTTTCCATCACTGGTATGTACATAAATACGTCCATATGTATGTATTTATTTAAGCACCACTTCTTTTCTGTCTTTATGCTTTCGTATTGTAATTGCCTTTTCTTCGTACCTTTTCTATAAGCAATCCTTTCATTCCGTGACTGAAATCCTTTCATCGTATTTGCATAGGACTTTTATCCCTTTCATTTGCGATGAAGAAGGGAGAAAGTTTGTCCGAAACAAAAGTTTAGATGTGCTGGTATTTGCTTTTTCTTTTGGTTCACTTTGCGGTCGAGAATGATTGAGGTTTCGTCGGTGTCATTGTTGTGAATAGTCTATTCAATAGTTCGCGTGTTGTTGTTTACGGTTTGTACAGCTGTTCAATTCCGATATCTTCTTTAATTCGTAAAATATATACATATGTACGTTGAATCTATTGTTTTAGTTTTCCACACTTTTCGTATTTCATACATAATTATACCGTTAAAGTAAGCAGTGTGGGTATGGATTAAAAGTCTTGGAAGAAACGCAAATATTTAAAGTCTTCTCCTTTAACATAGGCGTTTTGTGCATTAAGCTCTTTAATTTTCACACATTTCAGATATGATACAACCTGAACATAGACTTGTTAATTCATATTTTCCCGTTTTCCAATAAAATCCTTTTCGTTCCTTTTGGAAGTCCAGGGCGAGTTGAAGTTCGTAGGTCATTTAGGGGTTGAAAGAGGTACTTCCGAGAAAAGGTTTCAAACAAAAGTTATGCATCTTTATTCTATCCGAATCTGTGGTAAAGGCATATACATTCCATTTAAAAAAATGAACCTTTCGTCTTTTTAACCCACTTCCGGTCGAAACGGTAAGTTGGTAGCATGACCAGAAGATAAAGCATCCCCGACTACTTGGTGGTTAATATTTTCCACTTTTCCAATAAAAAACATTTACCCCTATTTTAGGAGGGGTGGACGTGGGGTGTAGGACACCCTGTAGACTTATATATGTATGTACATACATATGTATGCATATTTATATTGTATGCATATCGTGTATGAGCATGCATAATAACTTAAGTTTAATTTATACGACACAGAATATTAAAATTTTTTATTTATGAATAATTCATTGTTTCACCTTTTGTTCTTCTTTTTGCAGTTTGTTGGCTGGGAGGAAGTTTCACGTCCAAATACTCGCGCCGAGATTGTGCAGGCTATGCGCCGGATTCGGGTAAGTAAGCAAATAAAATAATGGAAATTTGCAAAAAGTTTATGAACTAAAGCATTTTCAAGAGCAAAATAAATACAACAGGAAATCGCAGAAATATTCATTCGCTGCCAGTTTTACCCTGGGTGGATTTCCACTAGACGGAAAGGTACTAGAACTAAAGGCTCAGTTAGTCTAGACTTAACTTAACATACGTAAGAGATCGTAAATAACACGGTGCTACAAAAAAAGTCATGAAATACACCCGAAACAAAACCTAGTGTAGGTTGTAGCTATCATCGAGTACAACATAAAAATATGTTCCGTATAGCTTCTGAACCATCCATTTTTATTTTAATTAAAAACAACCGTTATGTTCGTACTTGATGCACTTATCTATTAATAGCTTGACTATTTTAAAAACGAGACATGTTTTGAAAAGAGGATTTATAGACCTTTAAAATGATGTATAGGAGTATATTTTTAGACTTAGGGCCGATTTCATATTAAAATTAAAGAATATTTTAAAACTAAAGGGATGCTTTATTTTGCTGATCGATTTCGTAAAGCCACTTTAAAGATAAAGGTGCCTATAAAGGCTCTTTAGTTAAATACCCATAATGGAAATTTAAATGACATAAAGGTTTCTTTTGTAAGAAAAAAAAAGTATGTAATTTTCGTAGCATAATTACATATTTATGACAATCAGCTGATGCAATTTCGCCGAGATCAGCATTGTCAACTTTGTTATTTTCATTCAAATAAACCTTTTGTTATTATTCAATTGCCATTGTATTACGAAAACACTTCTTGTTTAAAGTATATTTAAATTACACTTTAACTAAAAGGAAGCTTTTGTAAAAGGAACTTTAAGTGTTTTATTATGAAATTGGTCCTTAGCTTATGGGGAGTTTTCATCGATTAAACTTTAATAAGCCCCTATTTTTCTTAATTTTTTCAACTTTGACCATCGCTGATTTCAAAAGTTTTTATGAAAGTTGGCAAACATATGTTATTAAGCTAAACGAACATTTATTTTTGAATAAATTTACACCTCACTTAATGAAATTGCATTAAAATTGTCGAAGTTAGGCAATTTAAGCAAAACTACGGCCTTGAATTTATTCGTGTGTATGTACCGGACGTTCAGATTTTTTGAGCAGTTTTGGGGAATTCATCAGTATTTACTCAAATTTGATATATACCATTAGCACAAAATTCGTTTTTAATAAAATTTTATCGGACAACAAAGTCTAGAAAAAGAAGTCTGATGAGGAGATGTGGTGAGGCCTTCGCTCCCTTCCCTTTCGTTTCGACAAAAATTACGTACGAAAGGATGTAGTAAAATTTTATTGTGACAAAAAAAAAAACATAAAAACATGAGATCATGAGATCCTTACAATGTACACCAGAAACAAAACAATTTATCACAACTAAAGTACATAGAATTTTCCATAATGCATGAACCTTTTTTGTTCTTTATAAAAATACAGTTTATACTAAATACATCAGAAAACATAAAAATAAAATTTCTAAACTTTGTTCAAAACTCGGGAAAATGCAATAATTTTGCATACAAATTCGCAACTTTCGATTCAGAAATATAAAAATAAATTATAAAAATTTTGAAAATGAAGTTTTGCAGCCCATAAAAATTTTGTTGATTTTTGGTATTGTTTTTACCGAGAGTTTCTTCCATACAAACTATGTTCGACATTTTTTTTGTATGTGGAAGACACTGTCAGCAAAAAATAAATAATTGCAAAAAATCAACGAAATTTTAACTTCAGACTTGCACTTTACTAATTGGCTCAAAAGCTACATTTTCAAAAATTTTCTGAAAGATCTGATTAGAAATTGTGATCAGATGGAAGAGTCTCCGAGCCAATAATTTTGTACGGCACGTTACTTATAAGTAATCTATGTTTCACGAAAGAAAAAAAAATTAAATACAAGGTAACATTGAAATATCAGTCATTTGTTTCGTTGCTGTGAGCTTGTTTCAAAACTTCTGGCTTTTGCTTAATATAATTGTAAAACTCTGTGCATGTCATTTTAACGTATTTAGGTTAGCTTATATTAATCATTAACTATTGCTTGTGCAAAACATGCTAAATTTAAAAAAAAATTCGCATATGAAAGAGCAGCAACCCAACTCGTAATAAATTTAAGTATACAAATTTTAGTATTTAGTTAGAAATATTCAATTGAAATACGCCAACATTAAAATTATGCGCTTTGCAGTTAACGGATGATTTTTCATAATTAAGTAAAAAAAAAATACTTAAATTCCATGCTGTCTGTAATGGAATTTGAACCCTGACGCTCTGGATATTAGCAAATTGTAGCAAGCATCTTCGTGCACTCAGCTACAGCCAGACATGTAAATGTGCATTCAAATGTTCAGTTTGATGCAACACCACGTGTGCGTGGTATGAAGGTATTGTTTTTAAGTACGAACATTTCAAAACGATAATCAAATAATATATATTCATGTTTACTATGCGTTATTTCTCCCAGTAAATTCATAAAATTTTTCTTAATATTACAACGCGTTTTTGCTCTCAGTGTAGTAATTTGTATGCAAAATTTGTGCAATCAAATCGAAAACCGGGTCACTTAAACGAAAGCCGGGACATTTTAAGGTTGGACCGGGACACCGGGACAAATAGTCTAAAACCGGAACATGTCCGGGAAAACCTTGACATGTCCGGGAAAACCGGGACGTCTGGCAGCCCAATCCATGGGGCAAATCGTAACACACGACAGCTCGGTTTAGGCGATAATTGCGTTTGTTTACTCATTTCCAGTAAAATTCAGTAAAAGTTTTTACGAATTTTCATGTTTTGGCGTTTTTTTTACTGGATTTTACAAAATGCAAAACCGCGTATCAAGATAATGCAAAACCGCGTACGTGACGTTGCATAAATTATTTTCTAGAGAGTAAAAACACTTATATTTCAAAATGGTTCTCTTTTTTATAAAGCAATCGCATTTCTGGCTAGTATATTTCAGGACGAATGGATAAGGATTGAGCCAAGAGCTTGTGTGACCAAATCCAATTTTCGGCAGCAAATGTCAGTTACGCGGTTTTGCAGAATAACGATACGCGGTTTTGTACTTTAAACGACGATATATATAAAGTAAATTATACTCTTTCTGTAGTAATCTCTTTCATATCACATATTTTCATTTGTTAATTTAAAAATAAAGAAGATTTCAATGTAGTTTAAAAAACTAAATTTGATTTATTTAAGGAAACTTTTATGAATTTTACTGAAAAGACTTTAAATAAACTCTAAAAAAATTTTGTTTATTTGCGCATATTGAGAGAAGTAACCAGTTTCCTCTTTTAATGTGTGCAAATTTGCATGCGGTGTAATAAAATTAATCATTGACTGTTTACTTTTACATAACGAATTTGACGGAAGAGCAAAATTACACATAAAATGTTTAAAATAAAGTATTGTTTATTATTAGTAGGAAATGTATTTGTAGCTTGAAAATTTTTGCAATTTTAAACATTCTGTATATGTGTATATCTTAAAGATCTCAAGTTCAAAATCAAATACTGAACAACCTATACGTACATTTATTCAGATTCTTGTTGAAAAATAGATACTTTTCAGTAGAAGTTTTACATGCTCTTTTTAGAGTGTACTTGCTATTTATTATACATATTTACTTTGCAAAATACTTATCCACAAAAAATGTACTTTATAAATTGAAATTACAAATGTTTGATTTTATGAACATGTATTCCAAGTCCTTAGGATGGGTTAAATTATGTCTCTTTCATGAAAATGTTTCGTTTTCTTACAAATTATGAGATGTATATGTAAAACAAGTAAGAAAGTCTAAGTTCGGGCGGAGCCGAACATTAAATACCCGGCGCAAGTATTAAATATAT
>NW_023460688.1:0-33394 GCF_013731165.1 Rhagoletis pomonella | reverse complement strand
GAACCAATGATATCGCAAAAAACTGGAGGGTTGCCACCTATTTGAAAATTTTTAAACCAAAATATATTGATAAAATAAATAAATTATTGCAATATGGGTATCAAATTAAAGAGCTTTAAGAAAGATAGATGCTGAAAGTATTTTTGACGGGGGTTGCCACCTATTTGAGAATTTTTACTCAGTTAAGTTGATTAAGTAAATGAAATATTGCAATGTGGGTATTAAATTAAAGTGTTAAGAATCCTTACAGCCGAAAATATGTATCATTAGGGTTGCCACCTGTTTTAAAGTTTAACTAAAGTACATTTATTACTGCTAGAAATATTTTTGAGGAGTGTTGCCACCTATTTGAATATTTTGACTCAGTCAAATTGATAAAATAAGTAAAATATTGCCATGTGGGTGTCAAACTAAAGAGTTTTAAGAAGGCTTACAGTCGAAAATATCTTAAAGGAGGGTTGCCGCCTGTTAAAAAATGTTGCGCAATTTAATTGATAAACGAAATGATATATTACAATATAGATATTAAATTAAAGAGGTTTAAGAAATATTTTTTAAGAGGGTTGCCGCCTATTTTAAAAGTTTTAACCCAGTTAAATTGATAAAGTAAATTAAATATTGCAAGGTATAAAACTAAAGAGTTTAAAGAAGGCTCACAGGCGAAAATATTTTAAAGGAGGATTGCCTCCTGTTAAAAAATTTAGCGCAATTTATTTGATAAACTAAATGATATATTACAATATCGATATTAAATTAAAGAGGTTTAAGAAAGATAACTGCTGGAAATATTTTTGAGGAGGGTTTCCACCTATTTGAAAATTTTAACTCAGTCAAATTGATAAAATAAATGAAATATTGCAATGTGGGTATTAAACTTTAGAGTGTTAAGAAAGCTTACAGCCGAAAATATTTTTGATGAGGGTTGTTACCTGTTGAAAATTTAATCGATAAAATAAATGACTTATTACAATATAGGTATCAAATGAAAGAGGTCTAAGAGAGGTTTTTGAGGGGGGTTGCAACCTATTTTAAAATTGTAACTCAGTTAAATTGATTAAATAAACGAAAAATTGCAATATGGGTATCAAACTAAATAGTTTTAAGAAGACTTACAGCCGAAAATATGTTTGAGGAGGTTTGTTACCTGTTCGAAAATTTAACTCAATTAAATTGATAAAATAAATGAAATGTTACAATATGGGTACCAAACGAAAGGTATTTGAGAAATCTTGATTTGCAAATATTCTAAATAGGATTATGCAATATGTAAAATAAACTGAAAATATTGAAATTAAATGAAGTATTATAACTGGTTCGAAACGGAAAGTGATTGGGAAAGCTTTACTAGAGAATTTTTTTTAATGTTTCTACTTACCCAAATCCGGACAGTTTGGAAAAAGAGAATTTACGATATCTTATCAAACGAAGTGATACGAAGTTGGTATACAAATTACGCAATGGAAAAAAATTAATAATAAGTTACGGATACAAATGAAGAAATGATAAAAAGTGTAACGAAAACATAAAAATATCCCGTGAAATGAAATAATGAAAACTTAAAATTGTTGTCACCATTCCTTTACATTATAAAACAGTTAAATTTGAATTATAAACAATTTCGTTCGGTCGCCATAGCGCCATAGGTCAAAACATAGTGGAGCGGCGAGTGAAGCGAAGAGCTTTCATCGAGCAAGGCTTCAATTAAAAAAGTGTGTGTACGCTTTGCTCTTCACTATACGCTCTCCCAACATATGTAATACTTCTATATTGGCAGTACGTTGAAAGTACATCCGCCAACATTAGAGTGCAGATATGTAATGATAGAACGAGAAAACCAACCAACCAATGTACTCAGAATGACATCTGAAAAGAATAAAAAATCAGGAGCGGTGCAGTAATCGTCAATATTTTAGAAAATTAAATTTTAATTAAAGCCAAAAAAAAATTTTGTTTAACTTTTGAACAAAAATCTAAGGAAAAAGGAATCGTGTTGCACGCGTCAGTATGTTATACTATTTACTTAAAAATTAGCCGTATCAGGGAAAACGGGCAGACGCTACATGCTGGCTAAGGAGCTGGAAAAGAAGGCACGGATCCTCTCATCCTAACTTTTAAGAGTGGTTATGGTGATCGCCTCAAGTGTAACTTATACATCTCTTGCTGCTTATTCAAATCCGCCGGTTACCACAAAGCTCGCCCCAATCACGTTCAGGGAAAAATTTTTGGTTATTTTATTTTTAAATTTTTTTAATATTTGTAATTTAAACCGCTCCTGGAGTGACTTGACAGTGGTTTGTTTGTAATAGTTTACAAATATACATTTATACTAACACAAGCAAACATTTATTTGATAGGCTGTCTCCCTTTGATTGCGGAATAAAAACACATAGTGAAGATACGTTACTATCAATATAGAAGTATTAGATATATGGCTATCCCATTGAAACATATGCGTTTGAAATCGACGCTTTGATCGATGCTCGCCGCTCCACTATGTTTTTGGCCTAAGTATATTGCGAGTAAAGAAATTTTGAATAACATCAGATAATATTATTATGATTATGATTACTATAACTATTGTGAACTCCTGGCGTGTAATTTCTGGTGTATACCAATGACATCGATATCATCGGTAACAAAAACGTCGAAGTCTGTCCTGCCTTTTCCAAGTTGGGTAAAGAAGCAAAGCGATTGGGTTTGGTGATCAACGAAGACAAGACGAAGTATCTCCTGTCATCAAACAAAGAGTCAGAGCAGTCCCGCCTTGACACCCACATTACTGTTGCCAGTTGTAATATCGAGAAAGTAGAGAATGTCGTTTACTTGGGCACCAGCATTAACAAAGATAATAATGTCAGTATGGAACTCCAATGCAGAATCACTCTAGCCAACAAATGCAACTTTGGACTGAATAGGCAATTCGGGAGTACAGTTCTCTCTCGACGTACAAAAACCACACTCTATAAGTCACTCATCATGCCCATGCTGGTATATGGCGCAGAAGCTTAGACAATGACAACGTTCGATGAGACGGCTCTTGAAATATTGGAGAGAAAGATCTTAGGGAAGTTTTACATGCCTCTGCGCGTTGGCGACGGGAGTACCGCAGACGATGGAACGATGAGTTGTATGAGCTTTACAACGTAATGGACATAGTGTATCGAATGAAAATACAGCGGCTCCGCTGGCTTGGCCACGTCGTTCGAATGGGAAGCGACGTTCCAGTTCTGAAAGTATTAAACTCGCAATCCGCTGGTGGTATCAGAGGAAGAGGGAGAGACCAAGTGGATAAGAACTTGGCTTCACGGGGCATTTCCCATTGTCGTCAGTTGGCACAGAGAGAAACGACTCGCGTTCTTTGTCGACCTCGACCAAAATGGATTAGGCGTTTACAGCGCCAAATAAGATTGAATATTTATGGCAACGGTTCGTTCAAACAATTTCATAACCTTAGCTATCGCTTCGTCCGGAATTGCTACCAGGTGGAAACATTGCTAATTCAGCTCTTAAGCTGCCATTGAACATATAAATCATCGAAACTCCTACTTGCAATATTTCCAGAACATCCGGTATGGAAAAAGTAGTACAAAAATTTAAACTAATTATTTGAGATCAGTGCACGATGACACATAAAAAATTGCTTGAGGTCCTTGATACATTGTCGCGGGATTTGCATGGAGACGTCCAACCATTCGGGAATGTATTGATATTGCCCTCAGGAGATTTTACGCAAACATTGTCTGTAATTTCTTGATTAACACTAGATAAATGCTTACCTGAAATAGTAAACATTGTGGCTAGACGAACATACATATATACACTGCAGCCAAGGGATTTTCGCGACAAGTACTGGACATTGGGAACGGAAAGCTGCCAGCTAACGAGAGATTAAGACGAATTGTATTGCCTGATAATTTTTGTAACTAAGGAACATCAAAAGGAGAACTGATGGAAAGAATGTTTCTTAATTAAGAAAATGTATTACAGGCTCAGTGAACGAGCTATTCTTGCTGCGAAGAATAAGGATGTCTATCAACTAAATAAGAGTGGTATTGACAACAGTCGTTGCTTGAGCTGGTCTGCTCTTTTACCAGACTGTTAGGCCACTTGCTCACTTTGGTGAACACCACTAATGTTATTCAATCCGGCAACTGTTTAGCTGAGGGAGAGCGGGAGACCAGGACTCAAATCGTAACATCCGTTCACCGATCGGAAACCGTACGTAAGAAAATTACGTGATACGTCAGGCAGTATAAGCTGAATGAGACAAAGACTACGTTCAGGTACGTCATAATCTGAAAAATTTGTTTTTACGTGACGAGTAATCCGATATCGTATGTGACGATTCGAGCGCAGGTTTAGAGTTGTGGTCGAGTTAGGGTAGATGACGAGGTAGGGATTACCTTTGCGAGTGTTTGTGTATCGAGCTCAACGAGTCCGTATGGTTTATAGGTTCACATGAAGTCAGCCACTCACTTCATATACCACACGATCCAGAAAATAAAGGTCGCGCCATTCGCGGACCGCTAACCCTCTCTTCGTCGATTTGACAGCATCCACCCAATCGCTGACGTCATAAAATACTTTTGTTTACATTCACTGTTGCCAACTTGATGCTTTTCGCACCAAATTTAGTGAGTAGTCAAAACGCAAAAATTGTTGAGTTTGGTGCTTGGTGCTTTTGTTTTTAGTTTGAAGACATCAAATTAGAAAATCTTAAAAAAATGGAACAAAATTTATAGCAATCGTAAGTGTGGTAAGCAATTTTATAAAAATTTTAACAAATTCTTGGCACAGTGACAATTATAAGCGACAACGAAATATGTGCAGCACCTTCAATCATGCCAGAAGAAATCGACCGTTGTGCAAGAAACATTGATTTTTATTAACTTGAATCGGCATCCTTACAATAAAATTATGTATTCATATAAAGTCCATAAAATACACCAATAAAAATTTGGTGCTTTTTCAAATTCAAAACTTGGCAACACTGCCTATTGTGCGATGCTTCTTCTTTTCCTTGTCGAGTTCGTCTTGCTCTCTCATTCTGGTATATTTTGACGTCACGGCCAGTTGCTCTCAGCTCGATTGGCGCAATCTTGTATTCTATCATTCTTGCATATACCTGATATGCGAGAGAGAAAGAGAGAGAGAGGGAGGGAGATATGCGGGTAGGCTGATGAAACGGTAGCGCAAGATGTGACCGTTTCACCGTGTATTCATTGTGGGACTCCATTGGAGGAGTCATGCTCTAGCTGCCTAATACGGTAGACAAACGGGCTCGATTATTTGCATAACCAGCCTTAATTTGCTTTAACTCATGCATTTTCCTCTTTAAAATGAGCATAAGCAGCCGAACAAATGCACGAAATTTTTGGGAATTATCTCGGATCCGGGGAATTTTCGATGACAACACTGGTAAAAACGGCCAGTTGTTGTCTTTTGTACAAGTAAGCAAACGAAGCGGTCGAGTTTCGCGTGCGCGGTAGCCGAGTCGTGAGAGTTGCGAGCTACAAGCCTGTAGCTGCTAGGTTCGATACTCGGTTGGAGCGATTGGGAAAAATTTTTTGTTTTTATTATTTATTTTATATTTTTTTATTTTATTTTATTTATATATTTAATTTTACTTTATTTTATTTTCATTTGCTTTATTTTATATCACATTTCTTATTTTACTATTAGTTAATTTAAATTTTTAGAGATGAATTTTTTAAAAAATTCAACAACAACTAACTGAAAGTAACGTATAAAAAATATAGAACTTATAAAAAAAAGAACGAAAAAGAAATAAAAAAAGTATATTGGCCGTGGGATTCGAACCCACGACCTTGCGGCTGGTTTATTCGCATTACTGCCTTCTGTAAGGGTAAAATTTTAATTTGCATTTATGCTTATTAATTCAAATTCATTTTCTCCGTCTGTCTACCATATTAGGCTGCTGGGAAATGAGCTGGGATTTATCCAGGGATGCATTCGTGCTGAGCCCCAGTGTGGTTTGTAAGCAGTAGCTTAATACCATGCTAAAAATTACTCCGGGAGTGGAGTGTGGGTGATGCTCAAAGCACCGTGTGATAGCCAAGTGGATTAGCGTTGACCATAGCTGAAAATGCCAGCGACTTATCACTTCACTAAGTTCAGGGAATAGATATTTGAGAATTTCGTAAAAAATGCATACCCAATTAAACACGAGCGAAGTGCCTTTAAAACAAGTGGGTCTGTGTGTTGGCTGTTCTTTGTTTAAGCGGGAAATGCATAAGTCGCTTAAACAATAACATATGCGTCGATAAACACCGTTGTGGAAGAAGACGAATCAGTTAATTATCCAACGGAATTTTTGAAATCGATTGATCTTCCAGGGATGACCCCACATACTGATTTGAAAATAGGTGTTCCAATTATAACGTTGCGGAATATTAATCAGCTAAAACTCCGCAACAGTACGCGACTCGCAGTTAAGAAATTGATGAAGAACGTAGTGTTAGTAAAGATTTTAACGTGGCCTTTCAAAGGTGAAGAATTCCCATGATTCCGACCGATACACCATTTAAATTTTAAAGATTGCAGTTCCGAATTCGATTGACATTCGGAATCACAATCACTATTGCTCAAGGTTATCCTTTGGAAAAGTATGGTTTAGAGTGAGATGCAGATTGGTTCTTAGATGTTGCGTGTTCCCGTGTCGGCAAACCAGATATCCTTGATATCAATGCAGAGAATTGAAACACGACGAATATTGTGTGCACACAAGTACTTATTACAAAATCAAACTCATATGAAACGTATGCTTTGTTTCGTTAATAATTTGTCATCCATGTAACAGGAATATGCCACAGCAAAGCGTGGCAGGGTATAGCTAGTTATATATAGATACTAAAGGCCTGAACTACAAAACATAGCCACATGTAACACATCATGAAAGTGCCAGTTTATATCATGTCGCTTATACATGTTTGAAAGTGATATATGAAGACATTGCCGAATAAATTCAAATCAAATCGTGCTTATTATTATTATTTGCAATACACAAACAAAATACACGCATTTGCATTTGTCATGGCTTGACAAATTTGCAATACCGAAAATCCATAGCATAAAAATGCTATGCATTGCAACTCTTGTTGACATTCCTATCAGCTGATTAAAAAAGTTTTACCATGACAGTTTAATAAAGGTCGCTCACAATCCATGGCATATTTCGGCAATTGCATAAATTTGTCAGCTCTTATGCACCGAATCGCGAATAGACCTAATATGTTTGAGATGGAATGATATTTTAATAGATACGCTGGGAAGAAGTTAAGAAAATGTTTAAATTTATATTTTGTTACCTACTTTACTGATTTGAAATCTGAAAACTATACCTTTCATGAGCATGAAATGGTATTATAACTTTGGTCCAATATTTGTAAGTACCAGAATAAGAAGGGATAGACTCATGAAAATGTGTACTTATGTATGTGACCAGAACATCGAGCTGAGCCGGCTTAGGTATATGGCAACCGAACTTCAGTTGGGTGGCCATTGGCTGGAATGGTTTTACAGATGGCAACTGCAAGCTGGCAACTGAGTTGCTATATTGTCAACTGCATTTTTGTGGTCGCTGCGGTAATAATCGAAGATTGTATACCTACATATAAGGTAAACTTCAAAGTCTACATAGCGACGCCCATGGTGACAAGGCAAAAACATATGTTTGTGTTGATATAAGAAGTGCGACGATTTAATAAATTTCCGTCCGTGGTCCCCCACCTGTTCCAATTACATCCACATGCGCTTTTCGTGCTCTGCAGCGTAGCTGATTTTTCCACGCCGCTAATGTCTGCGAAATAATGTGTGTATGCTAATGTATTCATACGTTAATGAAAGATATAAATACATACATATGTATGTATGTAAATATACAAAACTTACATCTTTCCACTACGGAGCGGATCTTTAGGCTGTCATCTTTTAAAGGTTAAATATTCTGCGATCTTGAGCGTAATTTTTATTCCAAAAATATCTTAATTGAAGGCACATTTGGAAAATACGTCGAAACGTTCTAAATATTTTTATAACTACTAGTCCTTATAACGTTGCATATACCTGTAAAATGTTTAAAAAAAAATTCTCTAGAAGTGTGTAAAAACCCCGATTTTGTACTTTTAATTATGCTCCTTCTTGTAGTCAGAATATTTCGAGCGTGGTATCAAATCAATTTTTCTTCGACAAAGGTTCTGATAGTTGCTCTTACTTAAGCCTTTTTAATTCAATGCATTGCAATGGCGTCCACAGTTTTGCCCGATTGTCTCCACTTTTGGAGATAGGGGTACTTGAAACTTTGCTTAAATTTGAACTATTTTATAAAAAAACTCTCTCAGTTTGGAAGATATTTTACAAAAATTTTGCACACGCTTGTATTCCTTCACTATCTTATAAAATCATCGAAATCGGTTCACTCTAAAATCTAGCTCCCACACAACTGATTGTCCAGAGACGTTGTTTTGCGTTATAACTCCTCCAATTAAGCAGGTAAAAATTTAGTATAACATATTTTTTAACATATAGCACGCATACAATTTATTAATTAGATCTGAAGTTACAGTTATAGCACAAAAACACACATTGGAGCTACGTTAAGGTGTACCCATTTCGATAATTTTAAGGAGTAATGAAGGTAATATTAAAAAGCCGTTGTGTGCAAAATTTTAGTAAAATAACTTCAAAACTGAGCGAGTTATTTATAAGATAGTTAAAATTTAATCAAATTTTCAAATACCGTTATCTCGAAAACTGGGGCCAGTCTGGTAAAACGGAGGGTGCCATTGAATTTAGAACATCCCAATTAAGTAAGTTCAACTTTCAAAATCTCTGCTCAAAGTTTACAGCTTGAACAACGTAATTTGAACCCAGCTTATTCTTTTGTTTTCTATTTCATATTTATTCCTCGTCTAACTTTTGAATCACTTGATGAAAATGAATGAATATTAATCGATTTATTAAGAGAATACGAATAAAATGATATATAAAACATAGGTGTGCTCACAAATTTAAAAATTAAAATTTTTTTTGGTGGTGTACCTATTTTTTAGATTTACCCATATATATCCAAAGGCTTCTAGGAAACGACTCTAACGATTTTGATCGAATTTTGTATTCAGATAAAGTTTTTATTTTTAAGTGTATCTGGAGATATTTGTACAAAGTTGCCACGTATTCGAAATTTGTTATAATTATTAATTCTAAGAAGGCACAAAAGATTCACTAAAAAATAAAAGTTAAAAGACATTTCAAATAAAACAAACTACCATATAGTATATACTTAGTTCGATGAGTGTATGCAATTTCTGCGTGTTAGATAAGGTGCAAATTATTTCAATAAAACTCAACACAATGGTTACTCCGTATAGTGTTTTTTAATCATATGTTATTTTGATTTGATTTGGTTCTTTAAACAGGTAGAAATCTTACTAAATGTAATTGAAAAGCCCTTTCAAAGCCGTTTTGTATGATACCCTTAGCGTAGTAATTCATTGAAATTAATTGAATTAGATTTTTTGACAGGTGGCAAACCATCTCGTGTTCCATATCCATATTGCTAAAACCATGTTCACATTACCAACATAAAATACTTAGTTTCGTTTAAAATACCTCACTAAATTAAGTGCGTTCATACACGCGATTCTTTATTTATCTTGACAGCTTTGTAGCAACCCTGTGTTATTGTTTATTTAACCAAAAGAGATCGCGAATGTGAGTAATTGCGTATATTTTTATATTCTGAGTTGTTTGTGGTAATTTTTTAGATTTTAGATGAGTGATCAAAAGAGAAAGCTTCTGGAAATATTTTAAAAACTACCACGCGCGATTATTAAAAACAAAAACGTCCAAACACAATGACATATCAGTTATGGGACACTACTTTTTTCGATTATTATCGATAAAATTAGAGCCGACACTGATTTGTTCGTCATTTGGTTCTTGGTTTAAGATAAACTACGTACTTTCAACTTAATTTACTGAGAGACTTTACAAGGCGAAATTACTTAATTACGCTAATGGGAACATAGTTATAAATTAATTTAACCTATCATATACATTGAAATTAATTTTTAAGCAATTGACAGCCCTGTAAAAAATAGTTTAAAACTATAACCTTATAAAACTTTTCAGTCTCACACCAATATTGTTATACATATTTCAGTTACCTAATTCCCTTGAATTAAAGTTGAATTTAATTTTTAAACAGATGGTTATCCTCCCACATGTTGTTTAGAAATAAAGCCTTTTCAAAAACATCTCGATTGATACCATATTGTAGTATTTAACTTAATTGCATTTGTTTTTTTAGCAGGTGGCAATCCTTTTTATGTTCTAACCCAGATAAGAACCTTCTCCGCGGCGATATGAATACGTAGGTATCAATGTTTCCACAATCGGACTTCGATACCACGGAGTCTACCGATGTCAAACTTCAAGCAACTTTATTTTCGTTGTTTTGGTCGAATACTTGGACATCCTCCCACTCTATTTACTTGATTACAAACAATTACAGTTTTAAATATTGTAACACGTCGTTTCTAAACATTTTGAGTTAAAATTTTCATAAAAATAATTTTGGCCGCCTAAATCGGTCAAATACCCCCATGTGCGACAATCCCACTGACTCAGCCAGTTGCCTACGCACTGTGCTAAGTTCGCCCTGTAAATTATCGTTGCTTTTTTCTCACTTTTTCAATTGTTAAGCCAACACAATCAAGTGCAGCTGTTCCAGAGCGATTGCATCAGTTTTGGGGAGCACGGATTATTTTTTCCTTTTTGCAGCTCCGGATGCTCCCTACAAAACTGCACATAAAATTGCAGCTGCTCCTGCGTGGTCCGTTCATATTTTGCACGTCTAAAATGTTTATAAATGTTATAAATATACGAATTTATCTATTTCACACAAATACTCACTTTTCTGGTGTTTAACCGATCATATTTTTTGCAAATAATAGCGTTGACCAGCTGTTTCTACAACAATGAACTTTACACCATGCATGGTAAGTTGACAAAAGCTTTGCGCTTGTCATTTTTTGTTAGGAATGCCAACGTGCAACGACAATGACAAAATCACGACAATGAAGGATGATCAATTGTCATTCTATTGCAAAACCGGAATTGGGCTGTTAGTATATGCCTACATATGTACATATATACATACATATAGCAGAAATTAAGTCCATTTCCGCTGTAGCGTATGCAGTACATATTTTTAACTTCTTCTGGAGAGGCGACATCTATCTCTAGAGTTTTTCTAATTGTATGTCTTTGATATGATACCTACAACGAGGTTGATATCTAGACTAGGTTTATGTCTAGAATTTGGCATAAATACCCTGCAGGGAGTGACGTTAGCTTATACCTAACTTTAGTCTGTTTACGCGAAGACTAGTGCTAACTATTAACTGTGTATTTTGTTCGAAAAAAGCTAACTACTTTTGTGGGGCGATGGCAGCAAAAAAGTCAGACCTGGATACCTCTGCATTACATGTCAACTAACTTGTAACTAACTACTTGTGGGCATAAAATATCAATAAGAAAAACAAAATATTTTTTTGTTTTTTTACTTTTTTATTTACTTATTTATTTACTTTATTTTATTACATTTCATATTTGTTTACATATTCTGCTCTGGATGGCCCCATATTCGAACACCGTCAGACATAACTTCAATATGATAGTATAAAATTTCGATCTTCCTTCTATTTGTCCTGAATATGAAAAACGATCTGCGAAGTTCAGAAAAAAAGTGTATTGAAAGTAATTTTTGTATGAGGATATTTAATAGAAACTTGTAAAGAAAACCAACTCACGATTGCGTCTGCATGACTCCTGCACGACTTTACAATTCACTTTAAGTTGGTTTTGTCATAGCTAATTAAAAGTTAGGTATTAATCGAAATCTCGCCAAAAAGCTAACTATAAGTTGGTTAGTTTTAACAATTGATAATTTTTCACTGCAGGGTAGCTTTGCTACATTAATAGTAGGTGCATTCTTTTGCAACCGAGCTACAAAAGAACACTCGCTTAAATAACGAAATACATGCACAGCAACAACACAAACTCGGCTATTTATCCGAGCTCAGCCAGGTCGGTTAAAAAATACGCGACCTAAAGGCTAGTGTTGGTAAGAAAAAACTACTCTATTGTGAATTGTTAATGGGAAAGTGGAGAGGGAAGTTTTTGCTTCCTTTACTTACTACCACTAAGCATATGGTGGTAGTGAAATTTGAATTGCACTACCATTAACCATATAGTGGTAGTGAAATTTGAAATGCACTACCACTGAAGCCCTAGTGGTAGTGAAAATCTCGATTTAGTACAGCGTGCCCAACCCTGATTATAGGTCACCAAGTGGCCATCAGCTGGAAAGGGAAATACAAAAACAAAATATTTTCGTTTCTGGCTAAGTTGGTGTGTTCGGTAATCATTGACTAGACTATTAATCATATTAAGTTTTGTGAGAAAAAACTAATTACATTTATCTAAGAAAAAGTAGAAATAAAAACCAGTGATGCATCCAGTTTTTTCAACAGACCTTTGACAAATAATATTCGATAATTCTTACCTAATTGTCTTCTAAAGCTCAAATAGTATATTCTCTTGATAGCCATACGTTGAATATTTCCGCTGGAAATACCTATTGAAGGATATTACTCTTCGCCTTTAAATTACAAAAGATAGAGGACGTAGGGGGACCGTTTTAACGTAACATAGGCAAAAAATGTTGGCTACAATCTGTCATTTTGTTTTCCAGATATACGTTTTATCAGTACACCTGCTCTATATTCGCATTCGCAAAAGCTCCGCATTGATTATTGCGAATGCGAAAGCGAATGCGAATGTTAAAATTAATGCGGAAGCTCCGCGGTTGCGAATGCGAATGCGAATATTCGCAACAACCCTGGTATATACAAACATATAGCAGCAACTAATTTCATTTAAAAAAATGGCGTGTCGTCCATTTCCGCTGTAGCGTATGTAGTGCATATTTTTAACTTCTTCTGGAGAGGCAATATCTATCTCTAGAGTTTTTCTAATTGTATGTCTTTGATATGATACCTACTACCAGGGATGTTGCGAATGTGGAATTTTAGACATCCGCGGATGCGAATGCGGATGCGGACGTTCAAACGCTAACATCCGCGGATGCGAATTCGAATGTGGATGTCAAGTATTTTATACCCGAGCGCAATTGTACGCAAGGGTATTATAACTTTGTTCACATAACGGCTGTTTGTAACAGGCAAAACGAATTGAGATAGATATAGACAAATGTATACTTAAATGATCAGAATGAAAAGAGTAACCGTATGTGCACACGATAACTCGAGTAAAAATTGAGATATCTTAAAGAAACTTGGTATGTGTACTTATTTTGAGCGTAGGACGGATGGTGTTGAAAATGGGCAAAATAGGACGATAACCACGCCTACCTCCCATATAACGGTAGTTGTCAGAAATACGAAAACTGCGATATTTCAGTAACTAATGAAGCTTACTCGCTCAAAATTCATATGTACCATCACTTTTAAACGAAAAATAATAATATTAAAAACTTTTGGAAATGGGCGTAGGCACACCCACTTATGATGTGTATATCTGGGGAACCGTTCCACCAATTTCTCCCAAACTTGGCACAGTTGTTGGCCTTTACAAAGCATACCAAACGGCGGAAAATTTAAAAAATGGATAATAACCACGCCCACATCCCACATAAAGGTAATTTAGAGAAATACGAAAGCTTCGATAAATCAGTAACCAATACTGCAGCTAATTTATTCAAAATTGATGTTTGCAATAATTGTTTAGCAAAAAGTACGCTTATAATAAAACGTTTGAAAATGGGCGTGACCCCGCCTACTTAAAACCACATATGTGTATCTCGGTAACCGTTCTACCAATGTGTACCAAATTCGGTATGATTATAGTGGTTGCCCCATAAAGGCAAAACGTTGAAAGTTATTAAAATCTGACTAAAATTACGACCACCTTTTTATAACGCTAATTTTACCCAAAATTGATACTAACAACAATCACTTGAAAAGAATTAACATTATGGAATTTTGGAAAATGGGCGTGGTGCCGCCCACATATATCTATATAAGTTTATCTCATTATGTCTAACTGAACGTTCTATCGAAGATGTTTGAAATAGATGTAAACCCACCACTGCTTACCATGTAGCGGTAGTTTTCGGAAAGGTGAAAAAACTATATTGAATACTTGCGCCGGGTGTTTAATGTTCGGCTCCGCCCGAACTTAGACTTTTTTATTTGTTAAGAAATAATTTAGGTGAGTAAAATAGGTGATTTAGTTAAATAAAAAATGGAAAGGTTAGTAATTTCTAATAATTTTTTTTTTAGTACTTGAATTTAAAAATTGGAACATTGTATTCAATTAAAAGTTTTAAAGGGTCGTAAATCAAACCTGCGCCACTAAATAACTACTCGCTCGATGCGAAAAACTTAAAAATTTTGAAACTTGACAAAATTGTAAATTCTTTTCGATTGACGCTGCACCAGTCGAGAGGACTTTCAGTTATATTAATTTTTTTTATTGCGGTGCAATAATTCTTTGCATCGGTCTGCAAATGTCGTATCTATCCTCCTGACTTTCATCTTCACAATCTAGTATCATGGCAAGATCGTTGATTAAACACCGTTGTTTTCCAAAGAATTCTTCATTCTCATTCTCTTGGTTGTTTCTGAATGTGGAGAACCAGTAACGTCAACAGCGTTTTTCGATTTTAGTTTTTGTAATTCAGTTTTGATCCTTTCTTCTGTGACTGACCAGATATACGTTTTATCATTGCACTTGCATAATATTCCAGGGACCGAAACAGTTATTTTTTTACCAGTTAAACTTGGCCTAATATTTTTTATTCCGAAAGTTTTTTTCTGGATAATAAAGAAGCAGCGTATCAAAATTAAACAAATTTGGTATCATGTGAAAGAGGACTGAAAAAGCTTTTAAACAGAAATAACGGACGAAGGTTACCACCTCTTTTTATATAAATTTTTTTTATATCATTTAATACTAAAGAAATTCATATACCTGACCCAAGGTTTGTTCTATGGTAATTAATTATAATTTTTATTGAAATATTTTTAAATAGGTGACTGCTTGTTTAGAAATTTCAGTTTTAAAGCTATTTAAGTCCTCTTTCATTTGATACCAAACTTGTTTAATTTGGATAAGCGGTTTGTTTATTGTCCGGAAAGGACTTTTAGTTGGGAATAAAAAATATTTGGCCAAGTTTAACTCGTAAAGAAAATAACTGTTACTTTCGGTCCCTTCAATATTCGCATTCGCAAAAGATCCGCATGGATTATTGCGAATGCGAAAGCGAATGTTAAAATTAATGCGGAAGCTCCGCGGTTGCGAATGCGAATGCGAATATTCGCAACAACCCTGATACATACATATGTTACTTTTCATATCAATTCAAGTGTGTTACATGCGCCCCACGCTTTTCATTTTCAATGTCGTTAATTGTTTATAATGACTTTTGCTAAAATTTCAAAATCAAAAGTTATCAAAACAAATTCTGTGGGACTGAGAAATATTACTTTCTACTTTTTAGGCCATTTATAAAAGCGTTGTATATTAAAAAGTTTTACTTTATTTTATTTATTTTCTACTTTTCAGTCTTGTCTGTACAAAATTTTGCAATAGATATTAAAATAATTCAACTTGCAGTGAAAGAGAACAGAAGACTATGCAGCAAAATGTTGTTTGCTCACATTTAATATATGCCTACATATGTACATACATACATATAGCAGCAATTAATTTCATTAAAAGAAATGGCCATAAATAGCTTTGCTACATTAGTAGGTGCATTCTTTTGCAACCGAGCTACAAAAGAACACTCGCTTAAATGACGAAATACACGCAACAAAGCAACAACACAAACTCGGCTATTTATCCGAGCTCAGCAAGGTCGGTTAAAAAATACGCGACCTGAAGGCTAGTGTTGGTAAGTGAAAAAAACTGCTCTATTGTGAATTGTTATTGGGAAAGTGGAGAGGAAAATTTTTGCTTCCTTTTATACGTGACTTATATTTTAAAAGAGTATATATATTACACAAATGCCTCGCATAATTACTCATTTAAATTGGTTTTTGTATCTAAATCCCGTTAAACTAATCACATTTTCTTGCCAGCTTCCAACAGGGTTGCTTAAGTAGCTAAAAGGAAATTTTACCCGAGTTGAGCGTTCTTTTGTCGCTCGCTTACAAAAAAATGCAGCTAGTATAAATGGTGGTCTGGACATACAACATTGAAAGTTGATAAAAGCGTTGTAAAATAATATATCTCAGTCCCATAGAATTTGTTTTGATAACTTTTGATTTTGAAATTTCATAAACAATTTATGAGATTGAAAACGAAAAACATGTAGCGCATGCAATATAAAGCATTCGATTTAATTGACAATATTGAAACTCCTTACATAACATAGACCTAAAATTTCTACAGCGAAAGTACAAATTTGAGATCGAGTTTAAACGGTCGTTATTAATATACCCACATACATACTTATATTACTCTTCAATTTCAAAGCAGGCCTATTACATGCGCCCCACGCGTTTCATTTTCAATCTCATAAATTGTTTATAATGACTTTTGCTAAAATTTCAAAATCAAAAGTTATCAAAACAAGTTCTATGGGACTGAGAAATATTATTTTCTAATTTTAGTTCATTTATAAAAGCGTGGTATATTAAAAACTTTTTTTTAAATTTATTTTAGATTTTGTAGTCTTGTCTGTATAAAATTTTGCTAAAGATATTAAAATAATTCAACCGGCAGTGAAAAGAGAACAGAAGACTATGCAAGCAAAATATTGTTTGCGCACATTTAGTATATGCCTACATATGTACATACATACATATAGCAACCATTACTTTCATTTAAAGAAATGGCGTGTCGTCCATTTCCGCTGTAGCGTATGTAGTGCATATTTTTAACTTCTTCTGGCGAGGCGACATCTATCTCTAGAGTTTTTCTAATTGTATGTCTTTGATATGATACCTACGACGAGGTTGATATCTAGACTAGGTTTGCCATAAATACCTTTGCTATATTTATAGTATATGGTGGTCTGGACATACATAATGTGACCTACCGTACTTCTTTTGGAAGTACAGTACTTCTTTTTTCGCTTTTGTACTTCGTACTTCGAAGTACGGGTAAATGCACTTCATTGCGATTATTTGTACTTCAGGAGGGAGATTCTGCAACCAGCTAGCGAAAATTTGCGGGCCGCTTCGCACGTTTTGAAGCATGATATAAATGGGTTTGCGTCAAAAAGTGCGTTAGCGATTCGAAAATTTGTGGCTAACTGGTTACAGAACCTCCCCCCCAGATCCGGTTCTTTTCCGATCTTCTGGACGATCGTCACATGGGCTGCGCGATAAATTCGTTCAAACCATTAAAGTCGCCGGGGACCAATGGGATCATACCTGCGCAGCTGTAAGGAGCTGTGAAGGTGTCGTGCTATTGGTTGGATCCTATTTATGCGAACTGCGTGAGGACCGGGTACATGCAAGGGTTTGGAGGGTAGTCAGTGTTGCGTTCATCCCGAAGGCCGGAAAAGGCTATTATGTTTCCTCTAGGGAATTTAGGCCTATCTTTTCGTTTTTGCTAAAACCGCTTTTGCTAAAAACGCTGGAGAGACTGTCTTTCAAGAGCTCAATATGCTTATTGCAAGAAAAGGTCGGTGAATACCGCCCTGCACACATTGGTAAAGTGGTCAGAGGAAGCCCTCACGCATGAAGATCGTGCAGTAGGGGCCTTCTTCGATATCGAGGGAGCCTTTAACAATGTCACTTCAGCGGCAATAGTCCAGTATATTCATAATCTGGGGGTTGAAACCAATATAATAATGCTTTTCTACAGCTTACTTCGTGACATAACCATTAGCGATCCCAGCGCCCTGATTGCCGCTTGGCTATCAGTGTATATATTTACCCTCCTTGTTGACAGTACATTGGTGCATAGCCAAATCGGCTGCCTCTTTTATAGCGGCCACCTCTGCCTGAAAGACGCTGCAGAGATCCGACAGTCTGAAAGTAAGATCTACTGAGAGTTCCTGACAGTAGACACCTCCTCCAACTCTCCCTTCCAGCTTCGATCCGTCAGTAAAGATGTTTATTGGACCTCTTCTCCAGAGACTACCCTTCTTCCATTCATCCCTTGAGGGGATGTGCGTGGAGAAGGATCCTTTAGGGGCCAGCCTCGGGTGACTCCGGTCCATTTCTTTCGGCACGAAGTCGAAGCTTTCGAGAATCGTCTAGTGCCCGTGCGCTGGATTGAAAGAGAACCCAGAGCTTTTGAGCCTAATGGCTGGGCGAACCGCCGCTACTTTGCCCGAAATGTTGACAGGTTCGACATTGAGCATAGCATTCAGCGCTAAGGTTGGAGTGGTTCGGAGCGCCCAGCTGATCCCAACGAGGGCTGCCCTTTGCACGCGCTCTAGCTTTTTGACATGAGTGGTCTTTTCCAGTGAACTCCACCAGACGATGACCCCATACAACATTATTGGCTTAATTATGGTTTCATATAGCCAGTGCATCACTTTTGGGGAGAGGCCCCATCTCTTCCCTATGGAATTCTTGCAGCAGTAGAGGGCCACCGATGCTTTCCTCACTCGTTCCTCGATATTAGGTTTCCATGACAACTTCAGGTCCAGGATCACGCCCAAGAACACCCACTGTCGAGGGGAGCTGGGCCTGAGGCCTTTTGTACCTCCTGGTAAAAAGAACGAGCTCCGTCTTTCCAGGATTGACAGCAAGCCCGCAGCTAGCGGACCAATTTGTGACCCTGTTTAGGTACCCTTGCATAAGATCGTACAGAGTGTTCAAGAACTTTCCTCTGACGATGAGTGCCACGTCATCCGCGTAGGCAATGACCCGGCATCCAGTCCTTTCCAATTCCTCCAGGACGTCGTTTATCACGACTATCCAGAGGAAGGGTGAAAGGACGCCTCCCTGCGGGGTGCCTCTGCTAACTTTACGCTGCTCAGAGGCGTTGCCCCATTCCGCTGTGACAGTTCTGTCGTGCAGCATGTGTGAGATGAGCCTTACTAGGTAGCTCTCGACTCCGAGCTTAGTAAGGGCTCTTATTATCGCCCCGGGAGGTACATTATTGAAAGCCCCCTCGATATCAAGGAAGGCACCCACTACAAAATCATTGTTTTTAAGAGACTCCTCTATAATTTTGACGATTGAGTGCAGGGCACATTCCACGGATCTACCTTTCAGGTAGGCGTGCTGAGAGGGGCTAAAATGCTCTCGAGGAATCCTGTTTCTTATGTGCAGGTCAATCAGTCTCTCAAAAGTCTTCAATAAGAAAGATGAGAGACTGATAGGTCTGAAGTCCCTCGGGGATACATGAGAGTTCTTTCCTGCTTTGGGGATGAACGTGACCCTTACGCACCTCCAAGCCCCCGGGATGTACCCTCTTTCTAGGCAGCTCGCATAGATAGGGGTGAGCCAGCGACACGAGATCACCACAGCCTTTTGCAGCTGCGCAGGGATGATGCCATCCGGTCCAGGGGACTTGAAGGGCTTAAAAGAGTCGATTGCCAAGAGCAGTCGGCGCCTCTCCAGTAGTTCACCGGAGGAGGAGGTAGAGCATTCGCCCTTTCCAAAACCGGTGGGTTCACGCGGTGCAGAATTTCCTGGGAAATGAGTATCAAGGAGTAGCTTAAGCGATTCCTCTCCGCTCATCGCCCAGTTGCCCTCTTTGTCCCTCAGGTATCCCAAGGGTACGGGATTCCTCGCAATGATTCGCCTAAATCGAGATGATTCATTACAACCTTCTACGGCTTCGCAGAAGTTTCTCCATGACTCGCTTTTGGCCTTTCTTATCCCGGACTTATAGATGCCTAGTCTGATCTTATAGAATTCCCAGTCGGAGTGTTGTCCACTCTTCCTGGCTTTATTGAACAGGCGTCTACTCGTCGCCCTGAGTTCTGAGAGCTCCACAGTCCACCATTTTGGTCGTACTTTGCCCCCAGGCCTAGAGGAGGATACACTTGTAAAACAAGAATTAGTGGGGCATTAGGAACCACACCTACACTGGCATATGTTGAACACGGCGCCTACGGATATTATAGACAGGATTGTCGCAGCACGAACAGCTACTAGGCTAAAGGAAACCGGGTCCTTTTGTGACATAAAAAAGGAAAAGAAGACGTTTATCTGCTGCAGCAAATGTTTTTATAGGCCACTTTAAATCACACAACTTCTCAAGACCTAGTGATGGGGGTTTTGACAGGCGGTTAGACTAGGAATTTTAACTGATCCTTTTTATCAGCTGTCAAGAGGAAGATGAAGTGGAATCATCTCCACACTTTCTTTTATACTGTCCAACCTTCGCGAGGTTAAGATGAAAGCATTTTGACTCGCACTTCTGAACAAACACTGAGCTCTCAGTTATCGAAATTAGCCGCATTCGCAATTTCGTAATCGGCTCGGAGCGTTAACTTAACCTAACCAAAGCCGTACTTCTTTGAGCCATGAAATAGTTGGTCACATTAGATATACAACATTGCAAGTTGATAAAAGCGTTGTAATAAAATAGTAAAATAGATCGAACTACATATATGTACATACCTAGTATGTATGTAAATGCCACAAGAACCCAAATTGTCAACTTCAAACCGCATTTACAGTGAAAGTATAAAAGTTATCCAAAAACAAATTGCGTTTTTAAGTTTAACGTTCTCAATTTTACTAAGAAGCGAATTTTCATACAAATCCGTCCATAATTCTATTTTGTCCCCCATTTTATATAGAAAGGAAGCACTGTGCGGCGGCGACTTTGCCGATCACTTACAATAGGTTTGTCCCACGGATGCGATGTAAGCACATTATTTTTACTTGTCCATGATAAATTTAAAGTGCGATGTCATACGTCGAAATTTTGACATTTTTGCGCGCTTGTAACCGGTACATTTTCCCGCTAAATAAGTGTAAGTCATCAATTTTTTACATCATCCAATGTTAATTGATAACCACACAAAAGGCCAACGACGATAAAATAAGGTTATTTTTAATTTTGTTTTTTTACGCAACGATAATGCTCTAGGAACGCGTTGTCCCGCTAACTGGGTGTAAGTGGTTGGTATTCGTGATTTACGTGAGTATATTGAAAATCTTATCATACTTTTATCGACGATAAAATAAGTCACTAAAAACTGCCGCTAGCTCCCGGACTTTTAGATGAGCATTATAATAAAGAAAAAATAAAAAATAAAATTAAAAAAATAAAGCACTAAAAAGCATTGGTAAATATGCTTGCAAATATGCTCGCAAAACAACAAAATTTAAGTACAGTTTAATGTTTTGTGTTTATTTCAAGGATGGAAAAATTAGGCACTCAGCACACTCACAGCAATGTAAACGTTTCGGCATACTAAAGCAGAGGTGGGCAAGGCCGAGGCCGAAATGAGCCACATGTAAATTCAAAATGCCACAAAGAGCCACAAAAAAAACAACAAAAACAAAAGTTTTATTTTTAAATAAAATTATTATTAGTTTTCTTTTCATTCCAAAAACACCAACTCTTCTTCGCTTTTCTCAAAAAGGAGTATTTCGGATATTGTAAATACATCCTCCTTCCTTATGAAGTATGCAAACGTACATTCAAATAATTTCAAATCGGCAAACCTTATTTTGCTTTTAAATCATGTAGTTTTGCACCTTAGGTGTCCAATTTATCCTCTTTGACATGTGCAATATTTTTTTTATAGCCATGGAAAATGATGAAATATTATTTTTTTGAGATAATGTATAAAATGACGTAGTTTAGCTTCAAAACTAAAAATAATTTGCGATAAATCAAAAACATTTTTATTCTCTCCTTGTAGAGACAAATTCAAGTTTTGCAAATGTTCCATCATACCGGTTTATTTATTTATTTATTACGGTCGTTTGACCTACATATGGGTGCGTTCAGAAATGCATCAAGCCAAAGCATCAGAGTCTTTTATTTCTAAACTATAATTGATGGAAATGTTTTATTTGAGCAACTAAGTTCCAATTCGGTTTTTAACCGTGGCAAATGAAAATCATGCCTATTTCTTGTTTGATAGCTATGAACCTCTCTATTGTATTTCAAACGATCATTTAAATAACTGGGCAGTTTCCTAATTTCATGTTGTGTATAAATTTCAACGTATAGTATATAACTAGTTGCCTTACGCTAAGCCAGTTTAAGCTGTCTAATAACTCCTGGCTTGGAATATCAAACCGTTTCTTTAATATGAATCGCATAACTTTGTTTTGTTTTATCTGCAGTTTTGATGTTTGCGAGTCGGCTAGCGTGAATAAAATAGTGGGACAATATATAAAGTGGGGCTCAATAATAGATCTATAAACTATTGTTTTATAATGCCTGCTAATGTGCTTACATGATCGGAACATAAATCCTATCTTTTTGGATAACTTTCCTCCTAAATATTTAAGATGTTCATCAAAATTTAACTTATTATTTATAGTATTTGCTATTTTTAGTGAAACATTATCAAGATTGACTGATTTTTTTCTCATAATCATCCATTTGGTTTTCTCTACATTAATTTTTATTTTGGCATAGCCACCTGTATATTGACATTAGATCTGCTTGCATTTTAGAGACTGCCTCATCTACTGAGAAGCAGCTTATGGTTAATAATGCGTCCCTGTGGTAGGCCTATTTCAACGTTTATTTCTGGTGACAGTGTATTTCTGACTGCAGTTCTTTGTTTTCTTCCGTTAAGGTAGCTTTTGAACCATTTAAGCGCTAAGTTTCCTACGCCAATTTTACAAAGTTTTCTTAGGAGGATGTACCTATCAACAGTTTCAAAAGCTCTTTTCAAATCCAGAAAAACAGAAGTCGTTATTTGTTTCTTTGACCTGCTTTCTCTCCATTCTGCTATTACCAAATTCAGTGCGGTTTCACAGGAGTGTTTTGACCTAAATCCCGACTGCTCGCTAAAAACAATATTATATTTATATTCAACAATTTTTATTGAGCTCGAGGCCGTTTTTTAATGAAAATTTATTGTGGAAAAGCAACAATAATTTGAAAAAATGGTAAAAGTGATAGCTATTTCGGAAATCACCACATTTCCTAATCAGACTTCTTTCAGTAGGCTTAGGACCGACGATCCCACTGACTAAGTCAGTTGCTTATGCACCGTGCTAAGTTCGCCTTGTGAATTATCGTTTGCTTTTTTCCACTGTTTTCATTTTTGTTATGCCAACACAATCAAGCGCAGCTATTCCGCTGCAATTCACTTGATCATGTGGTTGTTGGTATTGTTGGTTTTTGCTACTAATTCTATTTTTAGAATGTTTAACTTTTGGGTGTGCTCGTCCTTAAGTTATTGGTTTTTTGTTATTTTTTGTGCTTATAACAATTATATATATAAAATTTATTGTGGAAAAGCAACAATAATTTGAAAAAATTATAGAAGTGATAGCTATTTCGGAAATCACCACATTTCCTCATCAGACTTCTTTCAGTAGGCTTCGGACCGACGATCCCACTGACTCAGCCAGTTGCCTATGCACCGTGCTAAGTACGCCTTGTAAATTATCGTTTGGTTTTTTCCACTGTTTTCATTTTTTTTATGCCAACACAATCAAGCGCAGCTAATCTGCTGCAATTCACTTGATCATGTGGTTGTTGGTGTTGTTGGTTTTCGCTAATAATTCTATTTTTAGAATGTTTAACTTTGGGTGTGCTCGTCCTTAAGTTATTTGTTTTTTGTTATTTTTTGTCCTTATAACAATTGTATTCAACAATTTTTATTGAGCTCGAGGCCGTTTTTTAATGAAAATTTATTGTGGAAACGCAACAATAATTTGAAAAAAATGGTAGAAGTGATAGCTATTTCGGAAATCACCACATTTCCTCATCAGACTTCTTTCAGTAGGCTTCGAACCGACGATCCCACTGACTCAGCCAGTTGCCTATGCACCGTGCTAATTACGCCTTGTAAATTATCGTTTGGTTTTTTCCACTGTTTTCATTTTTGTGCATAGGCATAGGCAACTGGCTGAGTCAGTGGGATCGTCGGTTCGAAATAGCTATCACTTCTACCATTTTTTCAAATTATTGTTGCTTTTCCGCAATAGATTTTCATTAAAAAACGGCCTCGACCTCAATAAAAATTGTTGAATATAATTGTTATAAGGCCAAAAAATAACAAAAAACAAATAACTTAAGGACGAGCACACCCAAAAGTTAAACATTCTAAAAATAAAATTATTAGCAAAAACCAACAATACCAACAACCACATGATCAAGTGAATTGCAGCGGAATAGCTGCGCTTGATTTTGTTGGCATAACAAAAATGAAAACAGTGGAAAAAACCAAACGATAATTTACAAGGCGTACTTAGCACGGTGCATAGGCAACTGGCTGAGTCAGTGGGATCGTCGGTTCGAAGCCTACTGAAAGAAGTCTGATGAGGAAATGTGGTGATTTCCCAAATAGCTATCACTTTTACCATTTTTTTAAATTATTGTTGCTTTTCCACAATAAATTTTCATTAAAAAACGGCCTCGAGCTCAATAAAAATTGTTGAATATAAAAATAACAAAAAACAAATATTATATTTATTCATATACTCTAGATTTGTTTTTTTACCATGGTTTCGATAATTTTCGCATCGCTGAGCAGCATATTTATAGGTCGTATCTCCTCTGGTTTAACTGTTCCTATAATTTTTTTCACCGGCACAATTGTCGAAGTCTTCCAATATTCCGGAAAAACACCTGTTAAAGCTTTCGTTAGCTATGCATGTATAAATGTAGCCCAAGTACTCCATACTGTCTTTCAAAACGCCTTCTGTTAACAGTTTTTTTCCCCCATATTTATTTTTTAGTGTCGTTGCTATTCGCATAAATTCATCCACGTTTATCGGTTTAAATTCAAAAGTGTTTCTATTCATTTCCACTTTCTCTACATCTGGTGGAATGTTTTCGATACTGTTACGAATTGCTATTATACTCTCAACAAAATACCGGTTTAGTTCAGTTGCAATTCCATAATCATCTTAGATGCAAATGTCATTTGAGGATATTATTTTTATTTGAGAGATCTCACTGTTCATATTTATAGCATTCTTAGGACACTTCCACATTAATTTTTGGTTGCTATTATTGATTGCAGTTTTATTTTCCATAAACTTTTTATTTTTTATTTTAACCATCCTTTTGTAATAACGTTTTATGTTATTATAATTATCCCATACATTAGATCTCTTAGCCATTATGAAGAGCTCGTCTTTCAACCAGGGTGGGCAAAAACTCGGAGTTCGAGCGAGCGAGCGAGCAACCTCCTACTCAATGCCTCGCAGACAACGAGGCGCTCGCAGCTCGTACTCGTAGCAGCAATGAGGCGCGGGCACGAGAAGTTTGGCTCGCTCGCCAAACGAGCGAGCGCTGCTTGTTTGCTCGCGCTCCTATTAAACGAGCGAGGCTGTTGTGTGTTGCCTCGCTCGCAGTGCGAGGCGAGTAGCTGTCTGCATACTCACTCTGCTAGGAAAGACGAGTGAGCGACGGGCGAGCGCTCCGAGTGTACTATACAACACATGCATTTTTGGGCATAAAAATGTGGGAATGTATGTCAATAGATTATGTACGAAACTATGTTAATAATTGTATGTACATATGCATGTATATATGTATGTAAAGTATTATATTAGGGCAGCATTTAAAACAACAAATAAAATTGATTACATACATAAGCATAGATTATGGAATGAATTATTTTTTTGAGTTATATTCATATATGTGTACACACATAACATGCATATTTATATATGTTTGTATGTACGTATTTATGTATATATACATTTATTTGTGTATGTACATATGCATGTATTTTGTCTTTACAGAGAAGTAAGTAACGAAGATATTATAATCGTTTGTGCCGCAGAAACAAAAAAAAAGTAAGCACTTGTTAACACCCCCAAAATAGTTTGCTACTTGTAGCAGTTATGCTGTATACCTGAATGAAATATAGTTCTTGGTGAAAAATTTTATTTGTGGCCTGTTGTTCAAGGACATATGTACATATGTATGCATGTATATGTATATGGATATGTAGACATGGGAAAATTTGCGTAAACAAAGAATAGAGACCGGTTCGCATACAACTTTGGCGTTGCGTAATTTTTCATGCAATTATTGATATGAAATATTAATTTATCTCTCGTTAATATGTTAATTTAGTGGCCAAAGTAGTCTGTGCCAAGCTTCATTGTAGAACGCATACTTTTAACTTGCGTTCTGTCAAACCAATGCCAACTACGAAGTCAACGCGAAAGTTCTATGTGGACCAGCCTTTATTATCAAATAGTAGTTTGTATTATCCTACATACATACATATGTATGGGGGCTAAACCAGGAATATTCATTTGAAAATGCTGATGTCCTACTCATTTATGAAATGAAAGACATAATAATGATTTTTATAAGTATTATATTCTCATTTATACATATGTAACATTGTTACTTAGTCAAATTACTTAGTAATTACTTGTATGTAAGAATACAAAGACAAATTATTTATCAGAAGCATTGCCCCTTACATATTGAAAAAAAGTAATAAAAGCTCTCAAAAAAAGCAAAATCGCTACAGCGAAAAAAGTGTTTGAAAAACCGTATAAATTCAAATCCGCATAAAAAAGAACCGCATAAAAAGAAACCTAAGTGTATAAGTTGAAATTTTATAAGAAATTATTGAACATTAAAAACATTATACCTACATAGATATGTATGCACATATGTGCCTACCTAGTACATAAAGCTGGTCAAAATAGCACGAATCTATTCTTCTGTGCATGAGAATATATACATAAATATATACAAACATATGTGTATATACATATCTGCATTCGTGCATACAATCCTTTACTCGAAATTCTTAGTTGCTGCAATTTTTATCCCATACATTTTTGCCGACCAAACAACGCGTTTGCCTGTCTAATCTGCTTGCCGCATTTGCCTCGCTCGTTTACTCGCCTCATCTGCCTCGCTCGTTTACTCGCCTCGCTCGTCTGCTGCTGCAAATGAGTGCCTCGCTCGCAACGACCCACTCGCGAGGGCTGAGCTAATGAGGCCCTAGTTTGCTTGCCGCTCTACTCTTGCGCTGCCCTCGTTTGCTTACTCGCTCGCTGGCTGCTCAGCGCGTGCGCTCGTACTAAACGAGTGCTCATTTGCAAACAGCCTCGCGTGTTGCTCGTGAGTTGCGCTAGCTCAGATCAAACTAACGAGCGAGCGAGGGGCTAAAATGAGGCAAATCCGAACCCTGATTTCAACTTGTTTAATTAAGTTAGTTCGCGATCGTACCACTTATTAATTAATTTAACTTGAACTTGTTTTTCGTAGGTTAACGTTGACATTACATTGCCAAGGATATTGTTTAACATTTGGACTTTCAGTCCGATATCACAGTTCCTCAAAATTGTAGTCCCTGAGGTAATTTATCAAGAGTTCTTTGGTATAGTTATCCCAACACGTGCGAGTTTCATACACTCTCATTTTGTACTTTTTATGAGTTGGCAATTTGAAAGAAATCGTTTCGTGGTCGATATTTTATGATTTTTTAAATTTACTGTTTCAATTTGATCGCTGTTGCTAAATAATAGGTCTATTTTCGATTTACTTGATTCCGTTATTCTCGTATTGAAGTTAATTAATTGATACATTGACAAGGATGCAAATGTGTTGGTTAGCTGGTTCGAATATGTGGATTATGTATTTAAGTTTATGTTAAAGTCACCAAAAATGATGTTTTTGCCGCTTTCAGTGAAGCATTCTTCCATCACTTCACCAATATATCTCAGGAATTCAGCATCACTTGTGGTAGGTGAGTGATATATTGCACCAATTTGCCATTTGATCGTGTTTTTTTTATTGTTTTTATCACAATACCCCATAAATTATTATCTATACTCCTATTATAGATTTGTTTGAAGTCAACCAGTTTATGAATATAGATAAGAACACCACCGGTATGACGGCTATATGAATCAAACCTTATATGGTTGTACCCAACGATTTTAAGTTCTGGGTCACTAACATCTTCCGTTGTATATGTTTTTTGGTTTTTTGTTTTGTTTACTGTTTACTTTCAACTTTTTTCTTCATCATCATTTAATTGCTAATACCCGAACCTCTGTTTTCTTATCTGCAATTTATTAACATCCCTGCAGCGGTGTCGGTTACAATTGTCGCTTTTCGTACATTACTAGTTCCAATAGCATAATATGCTCCAGGTAGTAACAAATCGAGCTATTGGTTACATATTGCACTTTCTAAAGGTTATTAGCCGTTTTTATATAATAGTGCTCCCTTATTACATAAAGGAATTTGTTATTTATCATTTAAATACAAATAATAAATTTTGAATACTTATCCATGTTCTGTTTTACTCGTGTGACAACCCATCGGACTGAAAAGTACCAATATAAAGCAATACATATGTAGATACCCCTCTTTACATAACTACTATTTTTTAAATTGTTTTAGTTTCTTTTCAAATATGTTTATATAAATGGGGCAATTCACGTCAAATGTCCCAGCGCCCTGCTTTTCAACTAGCTGCGAAGGAGACAGAAAATAGGAAAAATAATTCGAAAACTATGATTTCCATAGATTTTTGTACGGGGTATGCGATGGCACTATGAGCTTTCCAAAATTTTCCCATTTTCATGGCGAAAATTCTGAACGAAAATTTATTTGTAATTTTTCGGAATTATGGTCATTTTTAATATTGTTTTTAGTTATCTCAATCGAAAGATCAAGTCTTTTTACATATAAATCACTAATAAAAAAGGACTTTGTTAACTTTTCCGAGTTATTAAGCCGTTTAGAGCGCAGCGCGCTAATCTGCTAACCGTGCGAGTCGTAATAATATTGTTATAACTTTGCAACTACTTGATGTTTAATTCTGAAACTTTCGCAAAAACTTCTCTAGATAGTCATTTACAACACTGTTTTAAAACACAAAATGTATTTAAAACTTTATAACACAACTTTTGCATTTGAAAACAAACACCCTCTTAATTCTCATAAAAAAGTTATAAACCTTTTGTTGTATTTGTTTGTAGTTGTATTTGTAGTGAGTATTAAGAAGTGGTGTTAAACTTAAATTCTTTGGAATAGCTTGTAGTTTATTGTATGAAAATTTCAAATCGATTGATACACAAACTACTGAGATATAGCGAGTTTAAATGACAATTTTGTTAAAATTATCATCAAGAATGAGTTCAGCCCAATAATAAAATTTCAAACAACGCCACGCTACAGCTTTTTTACATTCGATCACCGGAAAATAAATAGGAAAGACAAATTTAAGTTTGAACAAATCGTCGCCTGGCTTGATTCAAACCGAACATTTGAAAGCACACTTACATGTTGTGCCTTTAGCTGAGTGCGCAAAGATGCTGGCTGCAATTAGTTGCGGCCGAAAGTGTTACAGCTCAAATCTCACTATGCAGAACATTTAATTTATAATCTTTATTTTCTTTCTTTTTTTTTTTAATTAAGAAAAAGTATCTGTGAAGTGCACACCAAAACAAAGAGTGGTTCGGTTACAGGTTACATGTTACTATTACAAGTACTAGTGAAAAGTTACGCAGCGGGAGTCAATTGTCACCTCCTACGACAACTCAAGTTAAATGCGACAGTAGAAAGCATGGCTGGTAGATTTGCAAGGTACCGGTATTCGACTCCCGAAAACTGGTGAACTCACTAGTTCTGTACTAATATTTCCGCTGCAGGGATAACATGGACATTTTTTGTCATAAGAATCGTCGTTTATATCTAATTCTAGATTCGGATTTTTGTTCGATTTCATGCAACTGAAACATTTACATTTATAGCACATTCGTGCATTGATAGCATCAAACACTTTACATCGTTCCCAGCCGATATTTATTCTCTCTGCGGCAAGAATCTTGGTAAAGTCTTCTTTATCAACTTCAATAATGGCATTATGCACCGTTGTATTGCCTCTTTTCCTTTCAAATTGTTTTACTACTTTTAATGAGTTTTGGCTTATATTTATATTTTGTTTCTTTATTAAATCAATCAATACATTCTGCTCATATTTAAAATTCATGTCTGTTACTAAAAAGTTTAGACGGATCGAATCCGGTACTTTTATTTCATATTCTTTTCCAATATTGTTTTCAATCGCCGCTTTAATTTTATCACGTTCATAAGTATTTTCACTATGTATTACCATTACACCATTATTTCTTCTTGCAATATTTGAAATTTTCAAGTCTTTCGGGTCCACTTTGGTGCTTAGATCTTGTTTTATTTTTTCAACTGCCTGCTTTGATTTGGGTTTTTTTTATGGCATCTACACAAGACATTTGTATTTCATTAGTGTTGTTGCTTATTTTTTTAATTTCACTGTGCACCTTCTCATTGTCTTTGCCAATTGACTCAGTTTTCTCTTTTACTTCTTCAACCATTGCATATAAATTTTTTATTTCACCGATTTTCCTTTCAAAAATTTTTTGTGATTTTTCCATCATTGCAACACGCTGAGTGTAACGAGATTCGACTGCTTCCAGTAATCCTTTTATTTTGTTTTGACTCTTTGTCATTACTTCTTCAAACTCGTTTTTGTATTCATTTAATAAGGAGTTATTCTTCTTGACATTGATTTGCATGTCTTGTGTGCTACAACGTTATGGATATATGTTATGCATCCATCATACATTAGCCATATAATGTTGTTTTCATCAATAATCTTCGAGCTGAATTTATCAAGTCCTGAGCATGCTAAAGTCTCATGAAACACTTTGCCACAAACCCCTTTACATCTTATGCTCTCTCCTAGAGGAATTACATTTCGCGCACACCGCCATCTGACTCGGTGTTAATTCACCCAAATGAGTTTGAGACACCCTTTAAATGGGAGCTTTTACGTTGTGGCTGATTTACATCAATGCGAGCTTTAGCATGAGCACGAACCATAAATCTTCATCAGCTTTTCACCGAGAGCTTTTGAGTCTTAAGTTTTGAACTTGGCAGCACTGTTTGTTAATACAAACAGCTAATCAAATAATGTCAGTTCGAATATCGTAAAGAGAACTCTACTTTTTTTGCTGATCGCTTGTATATTTTATATATTTTTAAATTCAGATTAAAACAAACAGGGGTATATGAGCACTCACGCACGACAATGATCTTGCGGTTTATGTATCAAAGCGTCACTGTCACTATACCACATCAGTATTCAACTTCTATAACTCACGATTTATGCACTTAACCGGGAGCTCAAAAATACACGTCCTACTCTGCCACTCTGTCTTCGACATGCGAAATTAACGAATTTGCTTTATTTGACATTGTGCTTAAAAATCAACCCAGACTCAAGCGATCACGCTGCAGATGTTCACCACAGCACTCCGGTAAAGAACATTAAGTTACAAAGCCAATTTTCATTCTCCAATTCCGGCTAATGTTCCGATCTCAATTTGCGTATGTGTATATAAAACGAATAAAATAGGAAAACAACACAATGGAAAAGAATGTTCACCAAAGAAATATGTATTTTAAAAATTAAAAAGAGCCAAAATGTTCTAAGCAAACAGAAAGTAAAAAGAGCCGCCCTTTGCTAAGCAAAGAGCCGCATTTGGCTCTAAGAGCCGCGGTTTCCCACCGTTGTACTAAAAAGCTTTTGTGCAGAACACATAAAAAAAAACACTGTACATTACGATTCATATTCATGTTTTTGCCTAATCATAAAAGCTGTATGAATCGAAGTGCCCAACATTGTCGGGCGCTAAAGGGCCATTTACATAAGACTTTCCTCGCTTTGCTTGACAGTTCAAACTTTGACAACAAGGCGTGAAACTAAGAAGGTATGCTACAATAAGCGCTTTGACATCTTTTACGTTCTCCCTTTCCTCCATATTTTTTATCTGTAAAATAGATAACAATATAATAATATGCATTAATAATAGCAATAATAATTCCTATTTAACCTATTTTTGTCATTAAATGCAAATGCAGGCGCACGAAAAAAGATACATGTAGACAGCTGATTGCCAAAGCGGGCAAAAGTTGAGAGGTGCCCAAGATTTTGCTACGTTTTGCTTCAAAAGTTTTTTATGTGAGCATACTCATGCATATGCCTACATCGATCTTATATGTCAAAGCAAAGAACTATCAAGCAAAGCGCAGAAAGTTGTATGTGAATCAGCCTTAAGCGTTTTGAAATCGTTTTTTTGTTTACATTTTTGTTTTTCGAAATTGAATATTTGTCATATTATTTTATATTTAAGGGAAAATGAATGAAAATTTAATGTTTTGGTATGAAATGCACGCAAATTGTATTAAACCAAACGCGTTTTTTGCAGTATTTAGCTACGGGAAGATTCAAGTGAGTAATTAACACAAGTAAGAAAGTCTAAGTTCGGGTGGAGCCGAACATTAAATACCCGGCGCAAATATTAAATATATGTTTTTCACCTTTCCTAAAGCTACCGCAACTTGGTACTTGGTTTGTGTAAATTAGCTTCCTTAAATTTCGAAATATTAAAGTTTCAAGCATTTATGAAGTTTACCGTTATATGAAAAGCGGCCGTAATTTTAGTCCGATTTCAATAATTTTCAAAGTTTGGCTTTTGTGTGGCAAGCACAATAACCATACCGAGTTTGGTAGAAATTGGTATAACGGTTACCAAGATACATATGTATGTGTATTTTTAGGAAATGGTAAATTTTCTGTTGGGATGTTACCACAAAATTTAGCACTGGGTTCACTTGCTTAATATGTATATTTGTGTATATGTGACCTGGTCTACGGAAAGGGGGCTTAGGTGTCAAAAAATCAATTTTCCCTTTTTGGTTGATTCGGATGGAAGATGAGATGCTTCTTCACGTGGTGAAAAGCAGAAAATCCTAACTTGCTTAGAAGTGTACTAAAAATGTAGAGAAAGAAGAGTAAAAATACGACAAAATATAATTTATTGGTAATGAACAAAATACATTGAATTATAGGCTATAAAGACATGATTATACACTAGAAAAACGTATTATGGGCCAAAAATAATAATGCTGAATAGTTTATGTATTTTTCTTTGTTGTCGTTTTCCTTGAGATCTTTTTACGTGTTGATCCTGAGGAAGATGGACCTGGTTCCTCGTCTGGTTTGAGAACAACTTCACTAGTTTTTGCCTTCCGTTTCTTCGATGGCAAATCTTTCGGCAATGGAGCCACAATATCTACTTTAGATATATCCGAAACTAAGCTGCGAAGATTGTGATAGATGTACCACTGACGTTCCAAAGATAAACCGGCTGGTTGTATAACTTTCCTTTTTTAAATGTTCCACACTAGC
>NW_023460687.1:29745-33416 GCF_013731165.1 Rhagoletis pomonella | reverse complement strand
AAAAAATAGCTAATATTGAAAAATGCCTAAATGAACAATTGGATATTATTATTGAAAGTCGCCTGAAAGGAAAAAAAGTTTCCCGATCGAAAAATATTGATTTCAAGAATTTTATGGTTTTTTCCCGTATCAAATACTGGAAGACTTTGGAGCTTTGAGTGACCTGTTAAATATTTTTGATTTCGATATAAAAAAAGAGGTATATTTTTCAATATAGAACAATCCTGGCGGATGAGAGCATCAAAAGTCGGACTTTACTTTTACCACCCTAATGTACATACACATTCTCCCTTGGGCGCAAAACCAATAAGCGAGTCGTGAATAATAAAAATTTAAATCACTGTTTTCACCGAACAAAAAATTGCGAAAACCACCTAAAAAAGAAAACGCATGTTTAGCATTCCTCTAGGCTGAGTCATTCAACAGATTTAGTATATTGAACCTAAGAGTATTGCTGTTCATTTGCTTTCGCTGTAGAAAAACGCTGATCGCAGCTGTATCTGAACAAGTTGTTAACCTCATCCTCGAATAGTGCGAATCTGTGTAAATATGAATATTTTTCTGCATTGCGTGCTGATATCCAATACCGAAACTAGTACTTAGTAGCTCTCTGAAGGTTTAGTACTAAGCTGCGAATGGCTCGCTGGTTACCGACCCTAGCAGACCTTCAATGGTGTGTTGAACCGAACTACTTGTTTCTGTTTGCATTTATCATACCACAAATAAAACATCTTCATAATTGCATTGTTTTATGTAATTTTGTGCCAAGTAAAAAATTTCTTCTCATAGCCATTTAAAATGTCAATGAAAGGTGTGGAGAAAATAAAACATAATTACATTCTAACTTCCAATCGTTCATTGGCATAGACTCAATTTTGCACTACTTGTATGTACATATGTATGTATGTATGTAATGCACATTTTGCGTACTAGGTATCTACATATTTAAAAGCTTTTCGTTGTTGTGATTGTAAGCAATTAAGTAAAAAATAAAATGATAATAGTATTCACCAAAGTGAGCAAGTGGCCTGGCAGCACGGTTGCCAACTTTTGCATTCTTGAAACCGAGACCGTGGTTGCCACTCTACCAAAATCTTCACTGAAAAAAATATAGATATTGAATAAAACTGCTATATTTCATAATAAATGTGTATATACTTACAGCCCGATTCTGTGCACTTAATAAATTCAATATTTTTATAATTTGTCAGCACAGAAGTTTAAATCTATTTTCTTGATAAATTATCAGGATTGAAAATGCTATTGACAATTATAATAATTTTTTTATTTGAAAATATTTTTCTATCAATTAACTACTGCATGTGCCGATAGTCTCATTTTCGTTGTTGGTGTTTCCGACAGGGTCGGAGTATGATGTAATGTGGAACGATTTTCCGTCATCCCTTGTCAAATTTAGTTTGGAGACAAACTGGTTTCGGCGTTGTGCCATCTTCAGTGTAATTTTTCGAACCTGTGAGTCACGGAATAATAGCACCGGCACACAAAAAAAGTGGCGGGTGCTTTTAACCGTCCGTTTCCGTTTGACTCGTACAAAATTTCGAGTAAATTGCGAGAATTGCTAATTTGTTTGCTATTTTTTTGGTTTTTTATAATTTACTGTACGTGTCAGATTCGGATTTAGTGGGTCGAAATACATGTCGGTAGGTTGGTCTGATAAAAAGGACGCGACATCTTTTTTTTATTGTGCCGGAATAATCAAAACGTTTTATGGACCTTGCCAAAAATTGCCAGATGGCCGAATTTTTTACCATTTTTACTGTACTATTATAATGTGAGATAGTAGAATTCAAAATTTATCGCAAAAATTCGAAAGTTGTTTTAGAAGTGCAGCCCGTGGTGCTGCCACTGTAATTCAAATATTTCCAGTATTCGCATATGAGATGACTCTAATTTTATTGAAATAATTTTGTAAAAGTGTCAGTAGTGCTGCCACTGAAACTCGATGGGTTTTTATAATTACGCACATGCAAAACATAATACATTTCTTTCTAGTAATGCAAATAGATGTTTGGTTGCAAAAGTTACCAAAATGAAATAAAGTTACCAAGTTACCGTTTAAAAGTTACCAATTTCGGCAGAAAGATACGAATTGTGGCAACCATGACCGGGACACACAAAGGGGGTAGGTAAATTAACATATTAAACGACATCAATTTCAGTGCTTTATATTGAAAATTTTTCATTTATAACATCAAATATTTCATAGATACATGAAATAAAAATCACAGCTATATACAGTGGCGAGCAAAAATGAGTACATGGTGATCTTTTTAAATATTTGCAAGGTTTTTAAAGTTAAAATTTGTTTTTTATTTTTTTTATATAAATATGGTTCATGCTTTAACCAAAGCCACATAAATCAAACTTTCAACCTTTATACAGAGCTTAGGAAAATTCAAAAAAATGTTTATTAAAGTGTTGAACTTTTTAATCTGAATTTCTAAAGAATTTTTGGGTAAGCATATGTGGTTTTTTTTCTGTGTAAAAAAGTGGTGGGGAAGACTATTATTTTTAAATTTTTACCAACAATTTTATAAACATTTACCTTTAAAAATTATTTTCAAGTAAATAAATCTCCGCCCTTGAAGAGTTTTAATATGACAGTTGAATTGTCAAAATCGGTCGATTAGATCGTCTGTAATTGAATTTTGAAGTAAAATGGACAAAAAAAAGCCCTTGTCGATATATAAGAATTTTTTTTTTTTCTAAAATCAATGTTAGCCATTTGTTCGCATTGTCAATAGCTATGAAAAAATACCATTGCTGATGGGAAATAAAATATGAAATAATTTAAGTGTCCCGTTTCAGAAATTCTGATTCAGTAACAATTTCGCGTAATGACTTCTGTTTGTTGAATTGTTGAGCACAATTACTATAAATTTTTTTTTTTAATTTTGTTTTTGTTGGCATTGAAAATTGGTGTTTTTCAAGTTGCGTTCTTTGCATGTAATTTTCTGTTGTTCGGATTCTCATTATTTCTTTTACAATGACATTCCCTTGCGCATGCACATTAAATTATTTATAGTTTACCACGTTTATTTCTTTGAAATATATAAAATATGAATAAATTACATCTATGTATGTATTTCCCTGCATTCAATCAAATTGTACATTTGTAGAGTATTATTTGAAAACCGTACATTTTTGTAAGCGCTCAGTGATTGTACATAGTAATATAATTAATAATTGGTGTAAGCCGGGACCGTTTACCTAATTTTATGTTAACAATAATTGGTGAAATTATATATGTGCATGCATTAGAGTGATTGACTCGGTTTTTCCAAACCAGTTGACACTGGTTTTTTGAATATCCATAAGCGTTTTTTAACTTGATTTTTCGCGCAAACCGGTTGTTTTGATTCATACAAATCTTGACCTCTCAATGCAAGTATTGAGTTTGCGAAGTTTTCAAGGCTTTTTTTCAGTTTAAGGGAAACTTCAAATAGTTCTTTAGCAAGAAATATGTTTAGAGGAAACTTTTGGAGAATGGGCGTGACACCGCCACCACGTATGTGTATCTGGGTAACCGTTCCATTAATATGTACCAAACTCGGTATAATTACACTATGCGACAGTCAAAATCGGGATGGGATGAAACCAACGGGAAATGTTATATCGGTCAAAAACAAGTTATACGTGGCCCGGCGTTT
>NW_023460687.1:0-19745 GCF_013731165.1 Rhagoletis pomonella | reverse complement strand
AGAAGGGCCTACCTAAAAAGCCTTCTGTCCTCTTGGTCAAAGCTGGGCAACTACAGAAGAAGTGCTCATCCTCATCTTTGCAACTTCTGCAATAGTCGTGGGAGAAAATTCCTAGTCTTGAAGAGTGCCTGCCAAATAGCCAATGACCGGTTACACAAGCCGTGACCTTCGCAATATCCTCTCTTGAGAGGTACAGCAACTCATTCGTCGTTTTCTTTTTTTCCATTCCATGCCATTCTCTTCTTGACGGGATGCTCATCTTAAAGAGCCTATCGAAGATTGGTTCGGGAGCGGAGTAGTCAACTTCTTGGTTGTAACTGCCCAGAATGTGAAGTATGGAGGCGTGACCGAACCGCCGATCCTTCCATAGCACCATACTTTTTAGTCTGAGCGCTATTTTCTCACCAGGTTTATAGCGGGCAAATTGGTTATCACCTCTGCGCCTTATTCGGGGTGGTCCTTAAGACACCTGAAGTGCATAGAAACGCTGTTCTTTGGACCTTACTCAATAGTTTTAGGTAACTTGCCTTTTGAGTTGCTGGCCACCATACAAGTGTTTCCTTGTAAAGAGATTTGCTTCGGTTTTCTCGGGATTTATTCCGAGTCCTCTACTCTCTGTCCAGTTTCTAAGCGTGGCCATGTTAGAGCGCAGAGTCTCCATTAGCGTGTTTGGGTATTTGCCTTTAACGGCAATTGCCAGGTCGTCAGCATATACTGTATGTATGTAAACATATTTTCAAATGTTCAGTTTGAATTACAATTCTTACAATCATTCAAATAATTTTGATTTCAAATTGAAAATATATTTATTTCTTTAACAGCCGGTTTCACCAGCAATTTAAATAGAAAATTATTTTTTTATGCTCTGCCAATTTCCATATAAACTTCAAAAAATTAAAATAATTTTTCACTTAAATTGCTTTGGTGTAAAATATATTTATGGTGAGAAGTTATAAGCGTTCAAAATATGCATATTGGATGTCCCACCCGTCACAGCAAAATATGTAGTTTTCAACTTAATATTTATACAAATTCTTCAAATATTCACATCAAGCCGGTGGCGTTCACGAATATGTTGCCTCAATAGTTACTAGTTTGATTTTAAAATTAATTATTTTTTGCGAGATAAACAGCGTTTCTGACGGTATCTTAAATAATCTAAGACAATTAATTGAAATTTTTGACACAAGTAAATATATCTAAAAATTAAGTGTAAAAGCTGTCTCAAAAAAAAAAATATATACATATTTATTTTTTTATTTGATTGTTGAAAAAGTGGTGAACGCGGGAGATCGGCTATTCTGCACTTTGAAGATAATAGCAAAAACAACATACGTGAAGAAGTCAAAGAGAAAGTTACCAGATTCGTCCAAGTTCTGTTGTAATTCACGATTGAATAGCGCGATAAAATAATAAGAGTGCTTGTGTGTTGCGTGGAAAGCTTCCACGGAGCAACACTAATTTTGGTACGGCAAATGTTAGAGCCATAGTTGCCAACTTGGTGCTTTAAGCACTAGATTTAGTGCTTTTTGAAAATTAAAACGCCAAAAAAAATTTTTTAGTGCCTAGTGCCTTTTTTAGCGCTTTTTTTCTGAACTAAAATTACTCCGATATAGTTAAAACCTGAAATAATTTTTAAATATTTATAGCTGTGGCAGCACTGAATTTACAAAAATCTACAAATTTAAATGCACTTAAATATTGATTGATAAAAAGCTGAATTTGCAAATTTACCTTGTTCAATTCTCTTCGCGTTGAAAATGCTAATAGATATGCGAGTAAGTTAAGTATTTCCTTTTTTTTCGTTTCTAATTATTTGTAAAAAATTGTATTTTTGTACCACCTGAGTAAAACACGTCTTTTCTTGGTGCTGAATCCAAATCTGGCCGCACAATTGCTCTAGCACTAGAATTTTGAGATATGCTAACCTCAAAGTGCCAAAATTACGGTTTTTGGCGATATTTGAGGTTATATAATGAAAACAAAATTTTTTTTGCTCATTTCTACTTAGGGCATGATTTTCGTTTGTTGGGATTCGATTTTTCTTTCTTGAGATATATCAGTTTTAATGTGCAGTACTTCGGTATTACGTCGTAAGCATGAGTCATTATAGCATATGGCTTTTCAATCGTTATGAGCGAAAAAGTTTTGTTTATTGATTTATGTATGCATTCTTGTAAATATTGTTAATTTTTTGTTTTTGTTAAAAACATACAAGCTGTTATGAAAAAAGCATCAATTGATTCAAAAACATTTGGTGCTTTTAGTGTGGTAAAACGCTTTTTTTTCCAAGTTTTTGGTGCTTTTTGAAAATCAAAAGTTGGCAACACTGGTTAGAGCTATTTTTGATAGACTTGTTTGTGCTTATTAGAACTCTCCTTCTACTGTTCCTTAAAATACATTGAAATTTTATACTTACGGATGCGTAATCAGCACAAAAAAGTCGGTCAAAAAAAGCTTTGCATTTATTCCAAACAAAAATTTGTGAAAATCATTTTTTGCTGTTAAACAAATGTCTATAAGTGGCCCTTCGGCCAAGATGCTGGGATGGTATTTTCGGAAACAGTAGTTGAGAGTTCTAGCTTTAATTTAAGCCTAAGGAGAAGATTCTGTCACCCTTTTTTTCTTTGCTAGAGATTCCCTACTATAACACTTTGAGTTTTTAAAAAGTACCGTTATATGGGAATTGGCGCATTTGTGGGCGGATTTTGTTTATATTAACACCTTGCGTTGTAAATTTGTTGAGGTTTTCACTTTTAGCAATTAAATTGTCTCTTAAAGTGTGGCAACTTTGCTTGAATTAATTATGTATGTCAAAAATGAATAATAAGTTGACAGATTTTGTTTTGAACTTCAGTTCTTTCTTTCTCTTCTTTTTCTCTCTCTCCCTAAAAGGCTCGCTTAAGGTGAACACGTTTCTTTACCAGTTCTTTTGTATATTATCAAATTATAGTCGATTTTCATCCAACTAAAGTTTAATTAAACCACAAATTGCTTACCAAGAACGTTGTTGCTTATTACTCACTTGAGATCATTTTACCTTGCGTTTTGTTTGGGCGGCTCTGGGAATACCTCTAAAATTCAACATAGTCAGCTTTTTCGTGATTTCTCCCACTGTGCACCCGTCACAAAATATTGTCCCACCCATCACAAGTTGTAATAGGACTTATTTTAATTGTAAAATGTAGTAATGCTATTAAAGCGTAAAATGGTACTTAGCATTCTACTAACTACGTTCGAGAAAGCCTCTATGAACGAAATGAAAAATTGGAAAACGAATCAAACAGTATTAGAAGTTTGAGAATTTATTAAAAGTTTGAACAAACGCGAGTTAAAATGGCCCGCCCGTCCCATTGGAATTCCGCTCATGTTACGCTTTTCTTTGTATATGCAAATACTCTGTCCACCAGCCTCGGATGAGACCCCCACATTTGAGTACGGCCCCGACAAACATAAAGGGCTATGATTTGAGGACTTGCACCGTGTTTCCAAGTACTAAGCTCTGTGTGAAGACCCCTCATTCATCATTGGAATATTTTCGTGTTCTTTGAGTCACACTGATTTGTTTTACATATTCCATTCAATTACATACGTTCGAATATAAAAAGCACAGATAGTTAATTTCTCGCGAACTTGAATTTTTCCAACGGTCGCCTCGGAAGCATCTTTTCTGTGGAAAATTGGTAAAGTATTAAATTTACTGCTTTTATTGTTAAATATTTAACAACATTAATATGCCTTTCATCTTTCTTGTTTATAGCAGTCACATTATATAAAGCCGGGCATATACATATCGTCGTTTAAAGTACAAAACCGACTAACAAGATAATGCAAAACCGCGTATGTGAGGTTTCATAAAGTATTTTCTAGGGAGTAAAAACACTCATATTTCAAAATGGTTCTCTTTCTTATAAACCAATCGCATTTCTGGCTAGTATATTTCAGGAATGAGCCAAGAGCTTGTGTGAGCAAATCCAATTTTTGGCAGCAAATGTCAGTTACGCGGTTTTGCAAAATTACGATACGCGGTTTTGTTCTTTAAACCACGATATGTAGTATATAACGCATTAGCAAGTACTATGGCGTTTTAAAGTATTTTCTGTTACTTACATTCATACTTTTGCTTTAAATAAAAGTGTAATGAAAACTACTGATTTTTATAGCATGAAAAAGTCGAATGTACTGATTTCGGGCAACTAAAATCTGGCAACCCTAGGTAGGTGTCTCTGCCCGACTGGATTATGTTCTTGTTAGAACAAAATCAGGCATCACCATCACTCACGAGATGCGATGGACGGGACAGGGTCAGGAGAAAATAGCTGTGTAGTGTTTGTTGTGGGAGAGAAACTTTTTCTCCAAATACTGTCGTTCTTCAACATCTCAGAAGAACGGTCAAATATGACTTATTAGTACATATATCGTACTTATGAGTACTGTCTCAGTCACGAAGCCAGGGTGAGCAAAGAAGTTATTTATGGTCGTGCATCCGGAAAATTGAACCTGCATGACGACCTCCTCCGACGGATTAAAGCTTAGTAGGTGGCTCCTAAGAAATCGATTAAGAAAATAATTATCATTATTTCATTTGTGTGAATAGTAGCATTCAAAAAACTTTGACATCTAATATTTCACAACCTGTTCTCTCACGCTTTCCTCACTAAGTAATGGGTACATATATATTTCTGTAGGGGTTGCCTTGTAAATACCATTTCGTTTCGTTCCTATCGCAGCTGAGGAAGTAGGTAACTGGATTTTAGCAAGCTCGCAGAAACAATTAGTACAACGAAGACTGTGCAGCCCCCGCAGAGGAGAAAGGCGATCCGATTGGGCGCAACGCAAGCTATGCGAGAGCGTTATTGAGAATTTAAAAGGGAAAAGTGACGTTTCATAAGAAATTACATGCCGAAATACGCGAGTGCGAAGAGCTTAAAATACCGGCCAAAGCTGCTGACCTAGTGAGAGATGTCTGGAGTTCCCTTAGATTAGAGGAGCACACTTTCCCAAAATCGCTTAAACGGTTACAGCGCCAATCAAGAAAAAAAAAACCTAACCTAAAAAACTCGAGAACTTCCTCAAATATCTAGACCCCAGTACCAACCGGAGTTGTATCTGACTTACTCTTTTTAAAAATGTATTCAAATTCACAGGAAAGGAACCGAGAAATGACTCACTCGCCCGGTCAATAAATTACCCCTAAGCAATTTAGTTCCCCACACCCTTATTTACTTGGTCAGCGACTTATTTGCATGATAAAAAGTTCACGAAAAAAATGTCTAACTTACTTAAGTACCTAAAAACTTGAAATTCCAGCAAAATACCCGTTCAGCACAGCTGGATCTTAAATGCATATGTTTGAGAAAAAATTGCAAATGCACGTTTGCTGTTCCAGTAAGCACGCTACATTTTTGTGACGACAGACTCGGCTAACTTTCAAGCTTATACATATTTATGTAGAAATTTATCAAACGATATATTGGACTATGAACCTAGCATAAATTAAGTAAGTTTACTCAAACTGCAATTGCATAATTCAGTACAAGTGCTATATTTTAAATTGACAGTATATAGTGCTCAAAATGACGGCTCAAGCCGGTACATTTACAATGACTATTGCGAACCGATCAACTGATGAATATATAATAAAACACACGATTGCGGAAAGTGTATTTAAAGCTTTGGAGTAAAGACATGTCTACTATTTGTAAACTAGTTAATAAGTATATAAACGGCTGATTACTCAATCAGCACGTGTGTTTATTTTCACGGCAAACAAATGAAGACTAGTGATAGATTCGTATATATGTATGATTAGCATAAATATTGTAAAAAATGGATTTTAAAATTACAATGAAGTTAATTTTGCAATTATTCCCATTGGAATAAAAACTGTCGTGTTTCGTTCACTTTTTATTGACGAAGTCGATCACTTTAACACTAATTGGTATATACATATGTATACAATTTTATATAAAGGGTGATCCCAAGCATATTCAGTCATATTCTCATATTTTCAATATTTTATTTCTGGATTTTTTTTAATAATTTTACTAACGAAAAGTTCAGTTTAAACGTAACGAAACTATCAGTTTTCAACGAGTATTTTTTAAGTGAAACTTCTTTAGCGGCGGTTGGTTGGTTGGGAGTAGGGAATCCAATCCCGCCATTTTCGCGGGATCCGCGGGACTACAGAAAAAAAATTAAAAATACGAATGCGAGTTGTGAACGTGCACGCCAAAATGTTCATCGTGCATGGCAGTATTAAATATTTATACATCACTTTATAACCCAGTAGATAGTTCCAGCAGTTAAAAGCCGAAGGGTTTTTATAGGACGTACTTCAGGTCTTTTGGAGGAGTTCATTCAAAGTTGCTTCTTAAATTTATAAAATTCATACATCGCTAAAGTATTTGCTTAAGGTTTATATCTAATATGTGTTATTGCAACTTTAAATGTGTATTGAAATTCATTTGTAATGCTAAAAAATATAAATTTATGCATTCGCGTAAATTGTAAATGGATAAGCCTTTCTGCAGGGAAGCATTTTTCAGCATTTCATGGAAAGGCCTTTTAGAATAACTTCACTACCTAAATTATCTTCTGGGAAATCATATATTCAAACCAAAACCAGTAAGAAAGTCTAAGTTCGGGCGGAGCAGAACATTAAATATCCGGCGCAAGTATTAAATAAATATTTTTTCACCTTTCCAAAGGCTACCGCTACATGGTAAGCCGGGTTGTATCAATTTTGAGTAAATTAGCGTCCTTAAATTTCGAAATATTGAAGTTTCAAGCATTTCTGAAATTTACCGTTATATGAAAAGCGGCCGTAATTTTAGTCCGATTTCAATAATTTTCAAAATTTTAATTTTATGTGGCAAGTACAATAACCATACCGAGTTTGGTACAAATTGGTAGAACGGTTACCGAGATACATATATGTGATCATAAGTGGGCGGTGCCACGCCCATTTTCCGAAATTTTATCATAAACGTATTTCCTGGTAAAGAATTGTTGCAACCATCAATTTTGAATAAATTAGCTTTAATATATACTGACTTATCGAAGATTTTGTATTTCTCTAAATTACCGTTATATGGGATGTGGGCGTGGTTCATGTCCGATTGAAAAAAATTTCGGCCATTTGCTACTCGCGCCCTCGCCCCTCGCCCCTAGCCTCCTTTCGCAGTTATGCTCTGGTGGCATTATAACCGTTTAGAAGAAAAGAATAATAATAAAATGACACTAGTTCACTTCTGAAACTGCTTTTTAATGTCTAAGTAATGGGAATTATTGGGTATGGTGTTATTGCATGCACCCCACCCATGGTGGAATTATACCTGGTGAAGTATTTTTAGAATGAGAAGAAAGATTTTGACACTGCCTTCTTTGAAAATTTGCCTATAAAATGTGACTATAAGGCAGCCGAATATTAGAAAATAAAGCGAGAGCTGTTTTTATAACTTCAACTGATTATTGCGCCATTCATCCCACATGCTTATACCGAGTATACGTTCAAATTTAGAAGTCTAAGAGTAGGTAAAATTTTATATATTTTTACATAACTATTTCGTACCACATGTTCGCTTCGCCTTCGTCAACGAAATCCGCAGTTCGAAAATAGTGAAGCAAGTGATGAAAATGCAGAAATTTTAACCGAAGATAAAACTCAAAACAATATTCTTTGTGTTATATGCTGCGTTCCATGCAAACATTTTAAGGTTTTCCAGCAATATTTTCAACATATTAGAAAGCGTACAGACAAAATTCATACAAAAGCGCTATGTCCGATTTGCCGAGCAGTTATTAAAGACGACGCTTTTCCTATATTTTGTTAGACTAAGTAAACATATGTTGTGAATATTACTTTCTTCATATGAATTATATCACATTTTTTAATTAACTGTATTTTTGGAATACACAAAGTTCTTTTTCCTTCTGTCAGTAAACTGTTTTTGTTACAAATAGTATAAATAAGCAATGGGAAACTTATATAAGGGCAAAGGTGAAAGGGAATATGTAGGTGAAGAAAATGATAAACATAAGAGTAAAAACAAAAATAAATATAGAGGAAAAGATGAGGATGAGGATACTGATAAATGTAAACATGAAGATAGAGGAAGAAAGATTAAAATAAAGGTAATAATAGAGAAAAGGATATAGAGAATCTGACCCTCAATCTGAAAACTATTTCGGGATTTTAGAGATTCTCGGAAGAAATCGATATAATAATCGATATTTTTATCGATTTTGTTATCAAAATTTTTTATCGATATTTTTATCGATATCGATATTTGTAACGATTTTTTAATCAATTTTTTTATTGAATTTGTTATCGAGATTGTTATAGATTTTGTTATCGATACCTTTATGGATTTTGTTATCGATTTTGATATCGATATTTTTATCGGTTTTGTTATCCATATTTTGATGGATGTTACTATCGATTTCTTTATTGATAGAGTATAAAGATACAAGAAAACAGAATAACATAAATGTAATTAGAACGAACAAGGTTAGAAAAAAGACAAAAATATAACCTTAAACAAAAGCATATGTATGTATGTACATATGTATGTATATTGGTTATGAAGGCAAAAATATGCAAATGAATGTCGCATATGCAAATGCATATTTTGGCGAAAAAGCATAAAAATGATTATTTTGGTAATAAGTTAGTTAATTTTCGCATAATTTTATCTGACAATACCTTTGCGGAGATAGCCAGGGTTGCTGCCGATTGATTAATTGACAAAAAGAAAAAGCTGACAAACAACTGAAAGTCCCGTTGTTTTCTAGTAAACAATTTAAATATACTCGTAAAAATATTTCGACTGTTGTTTTCCAATAGTTAAGTATCGCGCTAAACCGGTTTTGGTGGTTGAAAAATTTAATCAAAATTTTTAATTTTTAGCGAAAGCTGTTTAACAGTTTCCAGGGGCTGGATTCTATAACTGTGAGCTTTAGAGTGTACACTGAAAATTGTGGGCACTCTTCATTTTGCGATTCAGGAAGTGTGAGAATGAGTTTTAACTGTCAAAATTGTGTACACTTCCGAAAAACTCACTGAATTTTATTCGCTGGGTTTTTGGTTGTGAGTATTGCACTCGGTGTACACAACATTTTCTCACAGTTACGGAATCCAGCCCCAGGTGTGTTGCGAACTGAGCAGGGAGTTTTATATTGCATCTATTGTAAATGCTCGGCCGCTGTGGTGTAGTGGTAAGCAGTGCGCGCTTCCACTCCGCAGCACCCGGGTTCAAACCCTGGTCAAAGCAACATCGCAAGAAATATAGAAAAAAGGTTTTTTTCTTAACAGCGGTCGTCCGTCGGCAGGCAATGGCAAACCTCCGAGCGTATTTCTGCCATGAAAAATAGCTTCTCATAAAAATACAATCGCCGTTCGGAGTCGGCGTAAAACTGTAGGTCCCTCCGCTTTGTGTGACAATATCAAGGCGCACGCCACAAGTCGGAGGAGAAGCTCGGCCAAACACTAACATATGTGTAAGCGCCAATCTATTATTATTATTGTAAATGCTCAATATCAGCAATAAAAATATTTTGTGTGAAGCAACACTTCAATAAAATGTTGCAAAATTTTCACCTGAAGAATTTTGTATCTTCTAAATTCTGTCCAACAAAGCCTTGTGGCGCAAAGCGTTCATTTTCAATACATACATATATATATGCAAGGTGTATTAAACAAGGTGTGATTGACAACTCACATCGGTCCTCTTTTAAGCTACTATTATGCCAAAAAATATAAACAAACGATTCAAAATTGATAAAAAAATTTTTCAATTTGACTTTATAGGATGGTTCTTCTGATGGCAATGTCACATTCAATCACACTTTCTTAAATACATTTTGTATGTATGTATGTACAAAAACTTTTTCTGCATTAATCTAAAAAATTTCGTTATATACATTTTTGGGGATATATTAAGCATATTTTTAATATTTTGGAGTCATTTTAATGATCATATAATTAAGTTTTTTGTGCATATTTTTGTCTTCTCTAGGTATGCGACAAACTAGATATGAAACGTAAGTTTCGCTTCTCCAGTGTAGCCCAGGCGCACTTACCTTTTTTTTGAATATTAAGTAATTTGTTGTATCCCCGGGAGAGGTCGCGTTATTATTTTTTGTTCAATAGAAAGCTTAGAAATTTGAATAATGTAGTGTGAAAAGATTGCCCGCAGAAAATGGCAGATAAGTGGTACATATTTCTTTACTTAGAAAATGTATTAAAGAAAAATCACAAAAACGCAACTAGTATATATTCACTAACACTACTTTATAACTATTTTAACACTAAAATTTAACTCTTTAGATGAGTTTGAGTCCACTGAACCAGAATATGAATCCATTTAATTAAAGAAAAAAAGTTTTCGAGATATAAACAAAAATTATGTTTTCTAGGACCTTTCGGTCCTGTTGCTAGAAATATGCGGGAATGTAAGGCGAACGCAACTATGTTGTGAATTTCGGATAAACATTTGCTTTCTTTTACATTGGTGTTATATAAGTGATGATTAGGACAACCAAAAATATGCTCGAGCATGTTTTTTTCTTATACCTTATCACAAAATGCATAAAAAGGAAATGCTAATTGTAAAAACATAAAGCGTTTTAGATATATTTCGGCATATTTCGCAATTAGTGCATTGTTTGCACATTTTAGAAATAACTGCTAAATTTAATGTATATTATGGTTTTTTATTATAATATTATTGCTAAGACGTCTAATAAGTGCATGGCTTTCTGTTCAGAAAGAGTTGAAATAAAAAACAAATATTTTCCATATAAATGCTGCATTTCGATCCATTGGATGTTGCATCGAGATAAAATCTCCACTTTTTCCTCCACTAGTTACAGCCTTTGAGGAATTTCCGAGGACAACATTGCGAGCACTTATGCGGGGTTACTATTAGAATGTCGAATTAACTGCGAAACAATTCTTATTTGGAACCGAAATTTCCAACAAATGTTTGATCCGAACCGAAAACCGATCCGCATTTTATAAAGGTTTAAAGGCTCGTTACATCCAATTTTCAATAGACAAATTTACCCCTTTTTTTCTTTTTGTTAAATATGGTAGTACATACCATATTTGTTTACCATGTGGCAATATCAAATGTTAGGGCAACCCATCTCATTTGACAGACTCTTGACACTTATCCTTGCGCGTTGTTGCTCTTGACACTTGACGCATAAACTTGCGCGTTATTTTTTTTTATTTCCGAACCGTTGAACCGAACCGAAACCCTACGGCTCAAAGACCAAAAAAACCACTTTGAAAATCCAATCCAAAAGTTCTAAAACAGCTCGAACCGCTGAACCGAACCGATCAAATTTTTCATCCGGTTCACGTCCCTTAGAAATATACCGTGACTGAAATTTCTGCCTTTAAGTTCGTGCCTTTTACATGCTTAAAAATATATTCCCCGATATACGGCAATCATTTCTTTCTGAAAATTTATACGAATATTTTGTTATTTATTGCAACAAAAATATTTAAGTTAGATTTGCATTTTTATTTCTATACAAATGTATGTAACAGTGTTTTTGTGCATTTTTGAATAAAATTCCATAGATTTTTATACAAGAAAAATTGAGCTATTTATTTTTTTAAATGCATATATTTGGTTTTCCTTATAATGATTAAGGAAATAATTTTGGGAATACAAGCGTTTAAATTTAGATAAATGTCAATAACAGATAAATCTACGATATTTCAATAAATATTGTATCCAAATTGTTGAAAATTTGTATGTGAAGTAAAAATAGGATTTTTATGAAATTTTTGGAAAACGGGAGCGGCCCCGCCCACTTATGATGGAATGCTGTTTCTCAGTATCCGCCTCACCAATCCTACCAAACTCGGTATGAGCCTTGCTTAGGCTATATCTAACATATCTGCTAAAAATCCTTGAAATCGGGCGATAACCACGCCCACTTCCCATATAGCGGTAATTTACAGAAACACGAAAACTGCGATAAATCAGTAACTACCGAAGCTAATTCACTCAAAATCGATTCTTGGAATAACTTCTTAGCATTGAATTAGATTATCATTTTTTAGATGATGGGCATGGCGCCGCCTCGATTGGGTAACCACTTTTTGAGAGTAACCGCTTACCTTTTCGTTTACAGAATGCATTATTTTAACATGTGCATGTCATTGGAGGTAATCGAATAAATGTAAAATTTCTTTCCATTGCATTACAGTTAGGTTAGGTTAGGTAAGGTGGCAGCCCCGTGTAACCGGAAGGTACAAATTGATGATTACAGTAATGCAATGGATAAGTGATAATTGTCGTGAGGCGACTTGTATTGCGTTACTCCATTGATACAAAAATAAGTCCTTTCCAAAAAAGTTAAAAGTTTTTGCTGGGATCTTTTAGGCGCATCAATATTACATAGTTACATCCCGAGCTAATAAAAGGAAGGTAAAAAGGAATTATTTTGTAACTCTGATCAGGGACGTAGCCAGCGTGGGGGAGGAATCTAGCGCCCTTACCTGCAAGTTGTCCCATGGGACTTGCCAGAATGAAATTCAAAAGGAGCTCGAGGATAATCAAGTCTGGTTAAAACTTTCTCCGAGTTAAACATCATAAATATTGGCTTCTGTTTATTTAATGTTGGATATCTTTTTAAAAAAATCTAGCTGCTTATACAACAAACACCAAATAAAAATTCAGATTTCAATCTTGGTACAAAAATTGTAAAAATTCTGGAAATTTTCACCAAAATTTCAAAAAATTTAGTAAGAATCTTTAAAAAAAAATGTTGGTATGCAGTTTTGTAGCCCATTATATTTAAGTCTAACGAAGTGCCAGTTTTAAGCTGCTAGATTTCCCTTAGATTTTCACCTTTTTTTTCGCTGGCAGTGTCCTCTATATAAAAGAAAATTGACGAACATACTTTGTATGGAAAAAACGTGAAACACCTTCAACCAAAAAAATTCTCAGAGATGAACTTGCCTTTCGTTATTGTAGAATTAAAAGGGATACAAAACTGCATACCAAAATTATTTTTAAGACTCTGATTACAAAAATGAAATTTTGTTGAAAATTTGCAGAATCTTTATCATTTTTTACAAAGTTTGAAATGCAAATTTATATAGAATTTTCTGTAGACCCAGCTGGACGTTATACAAAAAATAAATAAACAAAAGATAGCCAAAACTGGTCAAAATTTTGCTGCCCTACTATTTTGTGGACAACTGTATTTAAGCACTAGAATTTATTTAAAAACACTAAAATATAGGCATATTTGGTGTAATTGATTATATGTTAAAATAAATTTTAAATAGCGCCGCCCTCCACCCCTCCCCCCAGAAAAAAAATTCTGCATTCGCCCCTGATGGATGTACATTAGGGTGGTCCAAAAATACACGTGGAAAAGTAAAGTCGGAATTTTTATGCTCTCACCCCCTAGGATTGTTCTATATGGAAAAAAATATACCCCCATTTTTTTTATTTTGAAATAAAAAAATATTTAGAGGTCGCTCAAAGCGCTCAAAGTTTTCCATGTATTTTTATATGGGGAAAAAACAACTTTTCGTAGAAATGGTATAGAATTCTTAAAAATCAATATTTTTCTATGAGAGAACTCAATTTGTCTGCAGCAGATTCCCAATAATAATACCAAAATTTTTATTTAACCATTTTTTCATCGCAACTTTAATTTATAGGTCCGCCAAAAACCCCGAAAAATTCAATGGGGGGACCAATAAAAAATCGTTAGTATTAAAAAATGGTTAAATAAACAATTGGGTCTTATTACTGAAAGTCTCCTGAAGAGAACCAGTGTTTTCCGATCGAAAAATATTCGTTTTCAAGAATTCTATACCATTTCTACGAAAAGTTGTTTTTTTCTCATATAAAAATACATGGAAAACTTTGAGCGCTTTGAGCGACCTCTAAATATTTTTTTATTTCAAAATAAAAAAATAGGGGTATACTTTTTTCGATATAGAACTATCCTAGGGGGTGAGAGTATTACAATTCCGAGTTTACTGTTTTTGGACCACCCTAATGTACATACATATGTATTAGCTTCAAATGAAGAAACTGTCGTAATTAGGTGAAATCGTTTCTAATAACTGGGTTATTATGTCAGTAATTACAAAATCAACTGAATATAATCCCCTAAAAGATACAGATTGCCTTTCTAAACTTAAAATTAGCAAAAAACCATTTTCAAGGTGACACAGTAGGTGTACAGACATACACAAAAAATCGTATTCTAAGTGGTAAGTACTTTCAAATTAATACGAGTACAATTCCCACTCTTTCACCCGTAATTTAATTGATTTCTAAATGCATAATTCTACAATTACTTCAACACATTATACGCTTTTGAAACTTAGCACATGCCGTATCAACTTTGTTTAGTTAGCTTTTAATTATAGCACTAAAACAAAAATGACTTAAGAGCAACAAAACACAAGTCAACAAACTGAATATTTTGCATTAATTAAACTTGGTACGCGGTAAGTGGTATTAAATTTAACCCAGAAAAACCAACGGTAAATAGTGACAGCTAAAATGATCACGTGCTTTGTGAGGTAATAAATATACTTAGAATGTTAGAAAAAAAAATAAAATAATCGTGGTGGATTTTCTAAGTGAATTATTAATGACCAGAAAAGGAATCGAAAATAAATTATACCCCATACCTAAGATTCAACTGTATCTGTCATTTTTAGAACAAAACTAGTGTTTAAATTTTAACTATTAAACGACGAGATTTATTCTTTCGAACAAAACAAAAACTAAAACGTTTCGGCACCTTATTCTATATACTACAAGAGTTAAAAAAATATCAGGGAAGCGTTTTGGACATATTAAATAAAAACTCAAATCTAGAGTATGTGGAATAATTTGAAGTATGTGGAATAATTTGTGATCCTGTGTTAAAAGTTTAAAATAGTGGGGTTTGGTTGTGCCGCATAAAATCGTTAGAATTCTGTTCGGTTATGTTATAATCATTACCCATCGAAAGTTTCCAATATTTTAAGTAATTTAATTTGATTTCATTTTCGCATCTTACAGTTCGGCATGGTTTGGACTTCGAGGGCATAAAAATTTTACTGGATTATTTAGTTATTTTCTTATGCAAATATACCTTGCGCCTTCCGCGCCTTTCATGAACCAGTTCTTATATAATTGATTTAATACGACTTACGACATTCGCTCTCATGAATTACGTAGTAAAAGTCTGCATTCTACATTCCATAGCAGATACATATGCATGTAATTATTGTATTACGTTTTACATTCCATGTACCGTCCTCTTCTGTTTTTCTCTTCCGCATTTACTTAATATCCATGAGTTGCTGTTCAAATATGTCCAATGGTAAAGTACAAACTAGCAAGCATCGGCGAAGCCAGAATGAAATTTAGGGGGGGGGGAGGGCGGTTCTCGACCCTATTAAGCTGGCATTTCAGGGTACTATTTTATATATATATAAGGAAAACTTGAAAGATAGGGGGGGGCGGGCCGGAGCACCCCCCCTGCCCCTACCATGGGCTACGCCCATGCTAGCAAGCAGTTTTCTATTTCATAGCTACATATGTACATAGTTTTACCTGTTCAACAAATGCGAACTATGTGAATATTTTCAAAATTTTTTTTTCAATAAATTGCTTTTATTACAAACTTTTATTATATTTTACCTGTTTGTAATAAAATTTTGCAATTAATTTTAAACCCACTTCCCGATGATCTAGAGACTTGAAACTTTAAACGGTGCTCAGAACCTAATGACAATGCAACAATAGATACACATGAATTCATCGACCGATATGGTTCATATTTGGAATGTATATTACCTACATGAAAATAAATAACTCTACAAAAAATTTTACCCGATAGGCGGCGCAGGAGTCGAGATATTTGGGGAAACCGTGTTTATGGTCCGATTTGTTTCATATTTGCAACGTGTATTACTTAAATGGAAACAAATAACTCCAGAAAAAATTTTTCCATTAGGTGGTGCGAGGGTAGATTTTTTTATTACTTTGAGAAGACCCTAAACTTGTCAAATAAAATTATATATACAATATAAAATATACTAATTTTATCATTATTAATTTTCATAAAAAATTCGTGAAAAAATTTTTATAAAAACTTAAAATAATAATAAATAATAAAAATTATAAAATAATTTATAACAAAGTTATAAATGATTGAAAATTCTATTCATACATTTTATATTAAAATTACTAATTTTTAATAATTTATTTTAAAGCTTATCCCTTAAAATATTCAAATTAATAACTTTTTTATTTTAATAAATAAACAAAAAATTAAAAACTTGTAAATTAAATTAATTTCTAAAAAAAACTAGATACCTTTATAAACGAATAACATTTCATTTCTAATTATCTATTTAAAATAATTTTGACACATTAACTTTAATAAATAATTAACTCTTATAAAATCGAGATTAATAAAATAATTATTAATTATTTGATAAACCCTAATTATAGAAAAAGTAGACAACTATGTAAAATTTGTTTCTTTTGGAAAAAGTATCTACATACGTCGTAATGAGGTCTCTCGAAGGTGGTGTGCTCGCACCTCTACTATGAAATATTGCCGTTGATATCTTTCTTAAAGAAATAGAAAAAAGCGGCGGCAGAGTGGTAACCTGCGCCGATAGCATTTCCATTACGGCTACATGAAAACTTTTAGCAACCCTGACTAGTTTTATATATTATATAAGTTTGGTCAATGTTAAGTCTTGGACGGCCTTAGTGAGTTTCCAACAACCGACTACATCCCACCCACCCCCACTTCCAACACAAAGTTCAGGGCCCGTCTTCCCTCAAGGGAGGAATGGTCATTAGTAGCGGTCGGAATCTCATGCAAATGCATGTTTTTATTGGGAATCTTCAAACGGAAATGGTTAAGTTTTTTTTACGAAGCATGCAATTATTTTAAAATGGCATTCAATCGTTAGTACATATTTTTGCATATTTTGCAGTAAATGCATAGTTTTGCATACATTGCAAAAAATACCTGTTTCTGTATATTTATTGATCATATTTTAGTATATTTTACAATCGTTCTACACTAAAGCTCTTTTATTTGGACAGCTAAAACCGATAAATTTCGTAAGCTATTTTATAAATAATAATACAAAGTCTACTGAGAAAATCATCAAAATCTATGCTGTATAAGCTTTATCTCTTATACCACTGATTGTTCAGATACCAGTTTTTATACATACACCCTTTATATAGAAAGCTAAACCCATTAAATTGTGAAAATCACTTAGATTGGTGCTATATAAAGTATATCTTCCATACGTCTGATTGTTTAGATGTGATTTTTTATATATGTATCTCTTCTATCTATGTACGCTGTGAATATATAAATTTTTTCATATGCAGTAATTTGTTAAAGTCAAATTTTCAGATGTTCATGAAAGGTATGTAGCCTTCGGCATAGCCGAAGACAGCGCTTCTCTTACTTGTTTAGATTTACAACCATTTAAATTTAGTGAGAAATCTCTTGACAAAAAAAGTACCTATAATTTTTTCCAAACTATTCATCTGAATATCTTCTCGGATAGCAAAGCGGCCATTAAGGCACTCTCTTATACCTCTGTTAGATCTCAACTAATGGAGGACTGTAGGAGAGAGCTGCCCTATATCTCTGATGAATACGAAATTACCCTAATGTGGGTCCTGGGACATAGGGACATTTACGGTAGCGAGGCAGCGGACGAACTGGCAAGGTGCGGCTCCGCACTGAAGGTGTCCCACAAAAAAATTACCGAAATTTATCACTAGAATGCTAAGAAGAGGTGGTACCGTGAATCATCGTAAAGGATTACCCCGCAGTTCTGGGTATCATACGACCCACTTAAAACCAAAGCTGTCTTAGGAATTACCAAAGAAGATACCTACAAACTTACTGCAGTGTGCACAGGGTACTGTCCCGGTGGGGTACATGCCGAAGGGACTGGTTTTATCGCAGTTACGATGACCTGGCTCAAAAGAGACAGTCGAACACTTCCTTTGCGAGTGTCCAGCCATCGCAAGGATGAAACTTAATACACTCGACTAGCCGTTACTGCAGAATGTTTTAGAGTGCAGCTGCCTCTCTCTGTATTAAGTATTGAAATTCATTAAAGCCGACAAATAGCTGTAGGTTGTACGAGTTGTGGAATCAAAATGGCAATCTTACTAATAGCTTGTCACCACTTAAACCAACCAAAAATTCACCTGAAGCACTATTCGACTGTCAATATTTCTATTTCCACAAGATTGTGGCTGTCTGCTCAATTATAAACTAATTTTATGCATAAATATGTATTGTATTTTGAAGTTAATTGTTTTCATTATTTTCTTGTTAAAAACCATTTGTTATTTATTAGTGTTATTAGGCAAATATTTTTGATTGCATGTACTACCTTTTTATAGCGCATATTTTTGAATTTTGAATGCATATTTATTATATGCGCATATTTTCGATTTTTTAGTGTATGAGATTCCGAGCCCTAGTCATTAGAGAAAGAGGATGGATTTGAGGTAAGTCTTCATTTAGAACAATTAGGTATATCATGCAGTTTCCACTTTCCTGACTATTGCAGTGTTTTTTCAGGCCGAAATGATGGATATCTCAAAGGCCGAATCACTGGTACTGGTACGATTCCCGAATAACTGAGGCACAGGTTTTTTTTTATAAAAAGTTCCTTTATAGATTTTGCCAAAAAAAGTATTTGATTGCTAATTTTTTACATATTTTACTTTAATTTTATTAATTAATTTTAAAATTTGAATCCTTATTTGCATTTGCCAGCAGTGTAAACTTTGGGAGATAAGTACATTTTTTTATTTCAGGTATATTTTTCTTAGACTTTGTATGAAAAAAGACAAAAAATAGAACAGTCCACCACCAGTTCTAAGTCTATGCGATTAAGGAGGACAAAAAGGACAAAAGGGGGAGTATAAGGGACTCAAAATAGAGTATAAAGGACTCAAAATTAGCCTATGGTTACAGAAGATATGGAATAAACTAACCGACGAAGGCTTGCGTGCCGCTTGCGCTTTTCTCTCAAAATGTTTACTGCTGGTAAACCCAAGTAAAGGTTAATATTTAAAAAGTAATTAATAAAATTAAAGTAAAATCTTTGGAAAAGTAACAAAAATTACATTTTTTCTCAAAATCCTTTTATTTTTCAAAAGCCACCCTGTATATTTTCATGCACAGCTAGGCGACATTTAGGAAATTGCAAGGCTGACGACCGTGCACGTCATGGCACGACAATGTTTTATACAGACATAAAGGATACTCTTCGTATCAATTTTCAAACATGTAAAATGCAAATGAAATATGTCGAATGGAACCGACCTTTTATTTTGCCAAAACACCCTGGCCAGTCATATACGCGCAACGTCTCTACTTAATCTAAGAAGGCATTGCCTGATTGGACTACACGCAGCTAGGCTGGGCGCACCCTAGAACGACTACTGGAGAAGCTTCATAGATGAGTACGTAGAAGAAACCATCATAGGCAAGATATTCAAAATATTTAAATTTATAATTGAGTGCATCTGTAAATCGTTCTAGCATCATAAACTAATGACAAAACTGTTTACATTTGGCTTATGAAGTTGAGTGAATAAAAGATCACTGAAGTCAAACATCATAAAATGACTTATGCCACTTTCAACGCTTAGTCACTGATTTACCCTTATATGGGAAGTGAGCGTGATTACTGCCCG
>NW_023460686.1:0-33418 GCF_013731165.1 Rhagoletis pomonella | reverse complement strand
ATATCAATATCAATATCAATATCAATATCAATATCAATATCAATATCAAATTCTTCTGGATGTGGATTGAACCAAATGTCGAGCTTGTAAATATAAAGACACTCCTAGTGTGCATCCTTACAAGAAGTGGTATGAAGCATTGTTCGGGAAATTTATTTCGTGCGGTGTTTAAAGTAACTTTTTGTTAAGAGATCCTTTCGCACTCAGTTTATCTCAATAATGTTGAATTACGGTAATCGATATTTTGCATTTGTAAAATTGAACGAGGGAACATTAACTCGGCAGTGTAATGAATACATACATATGTACACAAGTACAAGCAACTGGCCTCATTTGCCTGCTGACTGACCTACTTCCACCCACATTTCACTCGATTTACTACCAACGAGGCCTAACTGCTCTTCTCTTAACAGCAGCTTTTTTGAGCGCAAGGATGTTTCAGTTTATTGCAATTTTTGTATTAAATACCAGTCAGCTTCAGATATTTACAACTTGCACGTATGTCCTTTATTGGCTGTAAGTATAATTAATTACATTTATGTTTTACGCCGCGCTGATAGTTTTAAACTTCTTTTTTTTTTTATTCAGGCCCACTTTCATCACTTTAGTTTTACTCATCCACGGTAATAACATTGCTGCAGCTATTTATTACGACTTCAACGGCAACTTTGCGTCATTATTGTTGTCGTAGTATATCACATTTGCTTATTCGTAATTTTATAAATTTACATGTTAACAATTTAAGTTGAATCAAATGCACTTTATAGCCTTTTCGCTTAAGTTTAACACCCGCTTAGTCTTTTGACACTCAGCTCAGAGATTTACTAAAAATCTGATATCTACTTTCATTCCATTTCAGTTAAATGAAACAATTGCTAGGTAATATGGGTTTCTCTTAGAATGCATATTCGCTTGAGGCCACATAGCTCCATTGAGGTAATTTGCTCATTGCGTAGGCATCAAAGTAAGAGCGTTACAGTATCATCAGGTCGGAAAAACAGCAAACTCAAGTGAGACTGTTTGCTTTGCATTTTCGTCCGTTAGCAGCCATACAAGGTTTGGTTGGATTAGATGAAGGATCATCCTCCCAATCACCAATTGACCAAATCTCAGAAACACAAACTTTTATATACTTTTCCGAAGGCTTGGTATACTTGTATGTAGTGGATAATAAGTATACATAACGGAAAAGGTCAAAAAATATATATATAAATGATACTTATATTACCAAACTCAACAACATTTTCAAGGGTTGTACTTTAAAGTGCCGTTAATGGGTTTGGGAACACATAATTTTCTGTGATGCCACATAACCTCAAATATAGGGGAAAACAACAGTTTTCGCACTTTAGGGTTGGGATATCTTTTAGACGAGAGCCAATAGAGAAATGCTGAGAGCAGAATCGAATTTAGCGCACCGAAAACACCAGCTGCAAGGAGAAGAGTTTCATTTTCATTAGAAGTTTTAAGTGGTGCTTTTTTTCTGTATTTACATCTGGAAATATCTTTTAATATCATGGTTCTGTTAAAATTTCCCAAATTTATCTCTGAAAATGAGGCAAAGATCGGGTAAAAAATTCAAAATTTTCAAAAAGTCGGGTCAAAATGTATTGGTTATTAAACAGGGTCAAATTGCCTCTTTGGTTGTACAATGGCAACACTGCCACGAAGTGCCGATGCCGTAATACTTCATTGCAGCTCACAAAGCTTTAGGGACGAATCAACGGTGTAGGTTCTCGAGCTGTTCAGATGACTATAGAACGCTCTGGCTACAATGTCTCTGCAGGGCGGGGCAGTGGTAAATCTTAAGACATACATAGATATAATAAATATCAATAATAAGAGACAGCTCAAATAGGTTTCTCGAGTGGAAGCAAAAAGAAGGCACGCTCCTGCTACTCACACTCGCAGAAATGAGAACGTCTTGTCCTTTCTTATTATCTACGTTCGTTGATATACATAATTGAAAGTAGTAAACTTTTTATATACTATACTATACTGACATTTGAAAATTGACAAAACATTGCCGTATTTTTAAGATTTTATTCCGACAATCGTGATTCAATAAGCATGCAAATAGAGCCATTGTTTCATGTGCTGTGTAGCAAGTGGCGCCATCTTGTTTCAACCACATATTGTCTAAAGCTGGGATCACACGATTTGTACATTTGGCTAAAAATTTGTCAAATTCATAGACAAATCATGTGAACGCTAAATTACATTTGTCATTTATGAGAAAAGCCAAATATTTGCCTTCTTGTGGCAAATGAAAAACAACCCTGGTGGCCAAATCGTGTGAACGCAATGCTGCTACATAAGCCAAATAAAATTACGCAAATGACCAAATATCTGATTTGCCACTTGATGACAAATGCCAGTGACAAATATACAAATATTGTTGAGCGGTATTGCCATTTCGTGCTTGTGAACCCTTGTATTTTCCAATTTTGGTAAAATTTTAATATTTAATATAATATTCGTATCCGAAAACTACCGAAAAATATCACGTTATTTGAAAACAACAATTTTAAAATATTTGCTCAAACTGAACATTTGAAAACGTGTACATGTACGTATTCGACAGTAGCTGAGTGTGCAGAGAAGCGTGCGACTATTTGTAAGCTTTCATGAGGTCCCAGGTTCTTATGCCGGCAGACGAACATATTAAAAGTATAATTAATTTCTGAGTATAATTAACTTTGAAAAAGCATATTTGAAGTTCAGAATGAAAAATTTCGGAAAACCAGTCGGAAAAGTATTCGTTTCACAACCCTTCGTGGCACTTTACTATTCACCTTTCTTTCAGTTTTCGGATCTCTTTCCGAAGTTTTTGCTGGCTATACACATATACATACATGCATATCATCGTATAAAGTACAAACCCGCGTACCGTCATTCTGCAAAATCGCGTAACTGACATTTGCTGCCAAAAATTGAATTTGCTTACAGAAGCTGTTGGCTCAATCCTTATCCATTCGTCCTGAAATATACATGCGATTGCTTTATAAAAAAGAGAACCATTTTGAAATATGAGTGTTTTTACTATCTAGATAATAATTTATGCAACCTCACATAGGCGGCTTTGCATTTTGTTGATACGCGGTTTTGTACTTTAAACGACGATATACAGATTATTAAAGACGATCTAAATTACACTATGTGACAAAAAAAAAATGTATATAGTTTTTTTCGAGGTTCATACTTGTTGTAGGTCTATCTAAGCAGTAAAATCTGCATACTCAAAATTTTAAATACACCCTCAAAATCTGGGCTTAAGGTATAAAACCGCGTTTTTCAAAGGGTGACGCACAGGTATACTTGCTCGTAACTTTATTTCTGTTTACCCGGTGAAAAATACGTATATGTGTATGTGATTCAAGATAAGACATATCGCTGCTTACAACAATGTTTAAATTGATGATTTATCTTAAGAAATGGCAAAGGAATCAGTGATCGGACTTAAAAAAAATTTGTGTGGTAGAACCTAAAAAATTTGATAGATTTCAAAAAAAATGTGGTAGATCTCAGGTTTTGGATCAAACTTTATACAAAAATTAAAAAAAATCTGCAAGGTTTCTCCTAAATTGCAAACATTTTAATCAGAATCTAAAACAAAATTAATTTTAGTATAATAAAGTGCATGATTGAAGTTGATAAAAATTGCGTTGGTTTTGGCAATTTTTTTCCTTGACAGTTTCCTTCCAGCTTTTTTTTATCACATCACGATGTAGCGAACAAACGTGGCTCGTTCCAGAAATGCTACTTGGGATTTGCCGATTTTGACAATTCTCAAGTAAAAGTAAACAACGCTTTAGAAATTTGAGATGCACTAAAATTTGCTAATGCTTTCACAAAAATCGTCGGTTTTTATCATTTTCGCTATTAATTCCTTTCATAAATCATATATTTTGCAATTTAACACAATAAAACCATGTTTGATGTCGAAAAATTGAATATTGAGAAAATTTGCTATTTTACAGTTTATTTTATCCTCCCATTCTGCCTGTTGTTAGTGTTTAGTGTTGGACAATTTTTGCTCTTAAAATTAAGAAAATTATGTTGAGCAAAAATAAAACTACTCAAAAACGCCAATATGTGGTAGATTTCAGACCTTGTGTGGTAGGTGTGCTCAAAAAAGTGGCAGATCTACAACAATGTGGTAGAAGTCCGATCACTGAAAGGAATCTTACAGAGTATATCGATGGCTGAGTGGAAGATCGACCTATCTCGGCAACCAGTTCGAAAACGCCCTATCTCAGAAAATTTTTTAACAACGCTCTTTTCTGTTTCAAGAACGCCCTACTTCAGGATTTCATTGAAAAACGCCCTATCTCAGCTGCCAATTCAAAAACGCCCTATATCGGCTTATTTTCAATGTATTTTCGTTTGAGATAGGGCATTTTTGAAATGAATTCTGTGATAGGGCGTTATTCAACCAAATTCTGAAATAGGGCGTTTTTCAATCAAACTTTGAAGTAGGGCGTTCTTGAAAAACTTTCAGAGACAGGGCGTTTTTGAACTGGCTTCCGAGATAGGTCGATCTTCCACTCAGCCATCGATATGCAAAATTTAAATTTTTAACATTTTTCATTTTAAATTACGACTTGTCCGACTATTTTGTTAACTAGTATACATACATAGGGTGCCCATTCTGAAGACAAATTAACCATTTATAAATGGTTGTAAACAACGAAATGTTTTCTCTTAAATGGCATATGTAAGTATTTTTCATCGGGCAAACAGAAATAAAGTTACGAGCAAATATATGCTTCAACCTATGAAAAACGCGTTTTTTACCTTCAGCCCAGATTTTGAGAGTGTATTCAAAATTCTGAGTACCTGTGCGTACATATTATTTTTGTTTATTTCACTTCAAATCTCACAAAATCATAGATGCAAAAGTATGGTTGACACTGGATCAGCTGTTTAAGTATGTATTTATGACCAAATAGTCAAATCGTGTGAATGAATGTGGACAATATTTGTCACTTTACTGCTGTGCGCAAATGTGTGCCAAATCATTTGGATCTTTGGCAGCCAAATCGTCTGATCGCAAAACAAATCATTTGTACATCGCTATCCAAATGCGCAAATGTGGACAAATCTAAATTTGGCATTTTGTGTACAAATGTACAAATCGTGTGATCCCTGCTTAAGTCCATATCATCTAGTTAGTTATTGTGTCAGAACAACGTCCGTTTTTTGTGATTTTTCATTCGTAGATATATATCATCAAGTTGAAAAGTCAAAATTTAAATTTAATTTATTTAATTTTCACGAATTCTATTTTTACTGAAACTGTTTTTTTCCCTCCAAAAGTACATGGAAAGCATCAAAAGCTAAGAACGCCAAGTAGAAAATAAAGAAAATTCTGCAGGAGAAAATATATTTTAAATTCTGCTATAAATTTGCAATCGTTTCTTGTGTAATTTTTAAAAAACTTCTCTTTTACTTATTTTGCTTGCATCTACATACATATCTTTTGACTTGCACATTTCCACAATGCCACTGCTGTCTCGAGTTAATTTTGTGTGCTGAAGTGCAAATGCGCAAATTCCAATGCAAACAGCACAAATCATTTCTAAGTATGGCATGCAAAAAAAAAAAACAAAATAAAAACAACGAAAGAAATAAATCAAAAATCTAAGAAAATCGAATGGTTGCAGAATATTTCTGGAAATTTTTTCACACATAAAAGAATCGAGAGAGCAAGAGTGTAATCAGTGTCAGCAATGTGTCAAATGCTTGATGGCTTTACCAGCGTAGAAAGCGTTCACGTGAAAAGTATCCAACATCTGAAAACGTACAAAGGGCATGGAAGAATTTGGCCAAAACGAAGTGAGAAGCTGTGCCACACAGCGGCGAAAAAGATAGAGCGAGCTTTTACACAACGACAACGACACCCGTTTTAGTGCAACGTGCAGTAATGCACAGCATTTAAGACTATTTAACCAAATATATTACTTATTGGCAAACATTTTATTATTTTGTCGCCCTGCTGCTGCAATTTTAGAGGAGATTGGTTGGCCGGCAGGTTGACTTATGCTGTTCATTGGCTTCTTTTAAGTTTATTCGACGCTGGAACTAAATGTCTTCCTAAACTCCTCCATTCCTTTTACACAAATTCTTGAACGGAGAATGCCTGCGGCTAAAATTTTAGTCACCAGCGAGTGCATTGCCTCTTAAAGGTCCTCCTTACTTTTTACTTATTTCAATGCCAAACCAATTCCTTTTCACTTTCTCCATCAATTTTCTATTTTTGCCGTTTTTTTTCCTTATCCTTCAGCCTTTTGTCTGCTGATGACTTTATGCGATTTGCTGATGTCATTTGTTATTGCAGCCTTTCAGAACACTCCACTGCACATCACAGCACAGCACAGCTCAACTCGACATAGCTCGTCTCGGCCCAGAGCGGCACTACACTGCGTCAACTCTTTGGCCATTATTACCAATTTTTGCTGTTGCACCGGAGGGAGTGCCCTGCCCAGGTGTTTGCTGTGATTCGAATTGTCGTCGTCCTTGTGTGCTTCATTGCCTTTGTTACATTCTCCTTATTTTATGGTAATGCCGCCGTCCGTAGTTACACATTTTGGCAGCCATTGTGGCATATCGCCTTATCGGCAGTCAAAATATTTCGCCGCACCCCCTGCCCCTTACCACCACTTACTCACAATGTACGTACGTACCATTCCTGGTGCCTGGCGGCGCTTCGCTTACAGTTGCACGCTGTGACATTTGAAGTATTTGCACATTCCATTTTCATTTCTTCGTTTACGCGATAAATTCCTTTTCAAGCATTTATTCATTGATGCTGTGATTGTGTTGTGCATGCGTTTGTGCCTTTGTCAATATTTGAATGCCAATGGCGAGAGTGCGTTGATGCATCGGAATGTTGCACTCTTGGAGGTTTCAATTTTGGTTGCAACATTGTCAAAGTCATTATTGTTGTTGTTTTTTGGCTAACAATGTCGAGTGTCATTCGAAGAGGCGTGTTGGAGCAATATTTCCCGAGTAGTGCAGTTAGGATACCTGCAAGTGCATACATACATATGTACATTAACCGACTATTCGACTATTCGGTTAACCTATTATTCGATTCTTAACCGTTCGCATGCTTATAAGTCGGTTAATGGTATTCAAATAGTCGGCCGCCTTCGATTATTCGAATAATTGCAAATCGAATTTCAGTACCTGAACTTTCATTTAATATTCTATATGTAAACTTAATTATTGTGAATGTTACAAGGCTACTCATATATTTATTTACATACATACATATGTACGTATAAATGCAAAAAACTCGAACTTAAAATATTCGATTAACCGAAAGTGAACGGTTTACCTAATAATTTAAGTGAACGGTTAATCGGATAGTCGACAGCTTTCGACTACTCGATTTCTATCTCATTCGAATAATTCGGTTAATCGAATAACCGAATAGCCCGAGCTCTAGTACATACATATGTCTGTATATATCTCTTCAGCTCTTAAAATCATGCAACAGCTTAGACATAAAGGCAATCTACATGATCTCCTTGCTTTTGAGGTCAGGTGAGGTTGAGTTAAAACCAACTATCCGCTAAAGCTAGTATGAAGTCATAGAAGCAGGGCTGTGAATTCAATTTCTTTTTGCAGTGCGAAGCGATCTTCCGTTTCTAACTCTTCAGCAGCCCCATTTCCGAGAATATCGCCCAGCGACTCAGCTTAATCTACTTCGTACTGATAACAAACTATATATGTGTAAATATATATATATATATAAAAGCTCAGCCCTCTTTAATAAAGCTCAACTTTGTTGCCAAGGATGTCAGAGCTATAAACACCGTCCGGCTGTCTGAAATAATGGAGACCGGTTCGCCTTGATGGTGGCGCAAACTACTAAGTTTTAAGAGGCGACTACCTTCGGCGATAGCCAATCCTTTTGGCTGGGAAACACTAACGAAATCAAGCTTATCGATTGATATTCTTACTCAAACGGATCCAGAGAAAGTGCCTGCTTCAACTCTGTTTTAAAATTTGGAGTCATCGGTGTACTATATAGGCGAAGCTATCCAATTTCCATCCCAGATGGCTCTCGACAGAGGAAGACACTCGATGTGCATTTCTGGTGGTGTTCCGATACTGCAGAACCCTGCGGCCCTCTAAGCTCTTTTATAGCTTATTATTGGTGATAAGTTTGGGATTTGGCCATTAAGTATTGCTAATGAAAGGCTAGGAACGAGTGTCTTGGTTGGAAATGTGATTAGTTATGTTTTTTCAAAGGGTTGATTCTAAGGCCACATTGTCATTCTCACATGAGTTCTTCCCACCCTTGCAGTACGCTTGAATAACAAATAATTTAGCGTATTCGTTTTTTCGGGCCTCTTCAAGAGCTGCAAACTGCAAATAACTATAAATTTTTGTATTCAACTTAACGCTGATTTTTCAATGACTTAAGAAGCCCTATACTCTAACCCTTATTACTAGTTAGTTGAATACATTTATAAGTCAATCTAAAAAAATTATAGCTCAAGTTGAAGAAAGATTGTCACTTTTTGCTGCAATAACTTGGAAGAAGTGCCAAAAAAATGGAAATATCCTATTTTATGTGTGTTCGACTTCAATTTTATTTACACTGCCATTGATTTGCTCGCCTTTTGTTCATTGCTCAGCTGCCAACTCAAGTCGAAATTGTACATTTAAGCTTTGTAGAATGCACATATGTAATGAAAGGATAAAATTTAATAGGATGCTGTGAATGTACCCAGTAAGCACAAAATTATGAACTTGACTAGAAAATTTGTGCGCCACTTTTTCCAAAGTATATGGTTTTTATTCGCTCTATACAAATATTATAAATTTTTTGGTTTTACTCAATGCCTGTGCGGCGTCGGTTTATGCCGCTAAGACTCCAAGGGAAGTGATTTGAGTTAGAACTGTCGTCTTTTAAAAATATGCTCGAGAACAAGTCCTTTCGAAGTATTGTTTATAAACCTTAACAATTTACTTTGATATAAAAAGGTCTATTATAATAATATCTATTGTCGGCCGCTGTGGTGTAGTGGTAAGCAGTGCGCGCTTCCACTCCGCAGCACCTGGGTTCAAACCCTGGTCAAAGCAACAGCGCAAAAAATATAGAAAAAAAGGTTTTTTCTTAACAGCGGTCGTCCCTCGGCAGGCAATGGCAAACCTCCGAGTGTATTTCTGCCATGAAAAACAGCTTCTCATAAAAATACCATCGCCGTTCGGAGTCGGCGTAAAACTGTAGGTCCCTCCGCTTTGTGTGACAACATCAAAGCGCACGCCACACATCGGAGGAGAAGCTCGGCCAAACAGTAATATATGTGTAAGCGCCAATCTGTTATTATTATTATTATTATAATATAATTATATAATATAATAAAATATATTTTTGATTTGATCGTCGAACCAAATCACGAATATAATAGGCTTTTTAAATAACAGGGACCAAGAGTTTAGTTCTACATGAGAACAAAATGTAATGCCACAAGGGTTCCCACAAAAGAATCCAACGGGAACAAAAGTAACAAGAGCAGTTTGAACGGGAACGTTTGCGTAAAGAACATCAGTAACGTTCTCAAGAAGAAAATAAAGAGAACGAAACTTCCGGAAATATTTCCAATGGAACAAAGTGAGCACGAAAGTATCGATAATGTTTTCAAGGAGGATCGAATAAGAACAAAAGTCTGGGGAACTTACTGATAGAGAAGAAAACGCAAAATAAAGGTTTTGATTTTTTTGGTTGATGTTGGGATGAAAAATCATTTCAGTGAGAACCACGATTGTAAAACTAAGCCAGAGGAAGTCTGGGTCATTTCAACTTCCAAATTTTTTATTATTAGGGTGGACTCTCCTTATATAGAACAATTTTCAATTTTTTGTGCTAGGAAAATTCGTGTCTTAAGTCTTTCGTTGACTTAATTTGCACAATTACCTTTCAGTGCTTTGCTATATGTGCTATGCGACAAATTTTGTCCTCGCTTTCAAAGCAGACTTGGTCCCGTTTCGTACTCTGTCAGAAAGTTCCTGAGACTTAAGTTCACAAATTGTTCTACGAGAGAAAGTTCCTTATACTTTTGTTCCCGTTTAGTTCTTTTCCAAAAAGTTCCGGAGACTTTTGATTCCACGTTGGTCTTTTATAAATGTTACACAGGGTGTTGTTCCTTTTTAATTTCCAGTTTTGTTCTCATTTTGGTTTTGGTTTTGAAGTGTTGAGAACAAAACTACGAGAACGACATTTAGTTTCGATCACACCGTTTGTTCTCTGTCCCTGATAAATAACAGCGAGTTTAAAATCATAAAGGACTCTGATATTATTCTGCATAATAATGGCCAATTATCTTAATTTTAATCTTAGCCTTAATGTTAATATTAATCTTTATGTTCATCTTAATCTTAATATTAATTTTAATAAATGTAATCTTAATTTTAATCTTAAATTTAATATTAATCTTACAATTATTATTACACTAAATCTTAATCTTATAGTTAATCGTAATCTTAATATTAATCGTAATCTAAAGCTTCATCTTAGTCTTAACATTAATCCTAGGTTTAATATTAATCCTGATTTTAGTTTTAATCTTAATTCTAGTCTTAATCTTAATATTAATCTTAATCCTAGTCTTAAGATCATTATAAATTTTAATCTTAATCCCAGTGTTTATCTTAACTTTAATCTTAATCTTAATTTTAATTTGAATCTTAATACTAATATTAATTTTAATCTTAAATATTAAATATTAAATATTAAATATTAAATATTAATCTTAATCCTTCTCTTAAGAGTATTCTTAATCCTAATCCTAGCCTTAACCTTAATCCTATTCTAAATCATAACCTCATGCCTAATCATTACCAACCATCCCCGCCCAACCCCCGCTTCTTTGTTTAGTTAATGTTTGTATTTACACCCAACCTAGCGCAAAGAAATTTGCCTTAAAAAAAACTCTTAACTTGGATTTGAAAATTTGGCTAATTGTGCGAATATATTCTTGTATTCGAAAACAACAAAATGCATTGCACAACAATTTCTCAACTAGCTTTCACGTTATTTTCTCTTTAACTCATACGTGCCACAGCATTTTGGAATCCGGAAGTTATTGAGCGTTAGAGTGGGTGAAAAGTTTCTAAAATGTATGAATTGAGAAACCAGAGTAAGGGCCTAAGTGTTTCACCAGTAGCATAAACAATTGAGAGCTCAAGTGTGCCGAGTGTAGAGCATAAGTGATAGATATAATGGTAAAGTGTGTTTACTGCACTCACTGATAACTTAAATGGAAATGGTCATCAGCTGGTGCATGATGGAGTCGAAGAGCTGAAGTTGTAAGTTACAACGGCACATAAATATATAATATGTATGTATGTATATTCTCTTAAATATATGTATGCACAGACATATCGACCGTGCTTGGGCAAAACCTCGTATCTCAGAAACACTACTCTTAAAATTAATTAAAAATAGGCCTTAAATACTGCGATTCATTACATATTATTCTTAAGTAACTAAAAAGTACTTAATCCTTAATATTTAGTAAAAAAGTTATTGAAAAGGATTTTCTGTTATTAGTAGAAAGTTTTTTTTTGGTAGAGATGACTGTTTGAGAGTGTTTCGAGATACGAGGTTTTGCCTAATTACCGTCGATACATACATACATGTATAGCAAAAGCAGACAGCTGTGAGATTTAGGCAAACCGGCTTAACGCACTATTTTATTGGTTAAAAAAGATGCACAAAGAATCTACGCTAAGAAAGATTTGCAAGCATTTACATTGCTACTATATACAGACATAAGTATGTGCCATTTGAAGCGATTTAAATTACTAGCTTTTGCTCTAAGTTGGAATTCTCATACGTCACATGTACCAAATGCGTAAGAAACTTGAGCTTCCATATGTGCATGTTACATACATACATATACATATACGTAAATTTTGTAATAAATTCAAAGTGTCACCGGTGCGCTTTCACTTGAAAGTGTATTATATTGCGCTCTCATTGTTTCAAATTTGAGTTATTTTGCAGCTTAGTTTTGTCTCTCCTTAAATCACCGACACTCACTACATCTTCGTTGCTTAATTGCCCAAGTTTTTGGAATATTCGCGAATTTTCGTCAGTTTTTTAATTACTTTTTGGCTTCAAAAATCTTCAAATGCATATGTCCCTAAAAGGAAATCGTATCTCTAAAGACAGTGAAGGCATACTTTTAACATATTTCTTGATATCTGCTTGAAGAAAACAAAATTGTGAATCTCGGATATATATCCGTATGTATCTATGTTTATAGTATACGTATGTACATTAGGACGGAGTTATTTGTTCGAAGCAAAATTTTCGAAGAAATTGTATAGCCAAAAAATGACGTTTGACCCCGCCATTTTTTCAAAAGCAAAAGCAACATATTTATTGTGTGAAGAAAAGACAAAATTTAACAAACTAAAAATTAATTTCGTCCAGAAGAAATTATAATACACAGATTTTTGTATTTTGGAATGACTTTCGGAAGCAGCAGCAACCAAAAAGGAAACACTGATATTTCTTTTAAAAATTGGATGGGTCAAACGGCATTTTTGGTATATAGTTTTTTTCGCCATTTTTACTTAGAATTTAACATACAATTCGAATGTGCCATAAAATTTTTTCGAAATTAAATTACTCCGCCCTAATGTGCATATATTATGTTCTACGACTGTAAAAAGTGACCAGGTGTGGATTTTTTAAATATTCATGATGTTATGCAGTTATTTTTCTATGAATATATTGTCTAAGCTTTAACCAAAACTATATAAATCACAGTTTCAAACTTTATACAAAATTTAGGAAAAGTCAACAAATTTTTATCAAAATTTCAGCGTTTTAATTTCTAGTCTTGGACGGTATTTTTATTAGAAAAATTAAAAAAAAAATACAAAAAATTTAGCTCAAAAACATTCGAATATTAACAAAAATTATCACTTGTTTGAGTCACTGTATATTACACTGGGTGACCTTAAAAAAAGGACTCATCGCAAATCGTTCGTTATTATTTGTGAAGCTAAATAATGCTATATTCTGCGCCAACCACTTTACACAGTAATACTTATCGATTTTTCTACGGATAGATATTAACTTTAGTGTGTTTTGAAAGTAAAATCTATAAAGCTTCTTCAAAGTTCAAAGATGTGTGAATGAAGGAGCTCCAAATGTAGTTAAAGCTCTGATGAAGTCAAACGTATGCATATATATTGACTAAATTATATACGAGTACATATACTACAAATGCACGCAAAGTCATACATTCTCATTAAACTTTTCCATCTACTATGGACTTACAAACACATACACAGGCAAACAGGCATATATTTATGTAGGTATGTGAGTATTTATCTGCAACTCAATTAAAAACTTTTCTCTTACGCTTGTTGAATGTGTTGTGTGAAAAAAATTGATATACATAAGTTTAGCAAGAGATAATTGCGAGAGCTTTTTTTTTCATTGGGGTGGAACCAAAACTGTACAAAAGTCTGCTATTTGATAAACAAATTTTATGAAAGATTTACTTACATACGTAAATGTTTTTGTACTTGTACAAGATTTCTTTAAAGCGAAGGGACTAATAGGCGTAGGAGGGATTTTTCTGATTGTTCTTTATAATCAAAACTGAAGCAGAAAAATTTAAAATTTTACTAGTTTTTTACATTTATTAAAACTTTTGGAAAGAATAGGCTGTTTAGTTGAAATTTCATAGGCAAATTTATATTCGGATATCAGTTACAGCTTCTCCATTCAAATAGAACCACCTTAATGGAAAGTTATATGGAGTTGTAGACATAAATATCTGAAACAAAATAGCAAAGTGAAATTAGTTTTCGAACAAAATGCTCGCTAAGCTCTTCATAGTTACTTACAGTCATTCATGAGTCTTCATACATATGTATGTATGTACATACATATATACAGACATACTACATAATTACACACATATTAGTAGATGGTTATGTATGAAAGTAGTAATTCCTGCAACTTGTTGGCTTTAATTACGATTTCGTACATATATTTTTTTTCATAAAGTCGAATAATATACTATGTATGTATGTATGAAATATAATTAAAAATGAACTTCATACGCGAAAAAGTGTGCATATGGTATGTATGTACGTATGTATATGTGCGCAATCAAATACACATTCACAATTAATTAAAAAAGTAGTTTTCTGATCGATTTAGCTCAAAATTTCCGCAGAATTCAGTTCTGTACTGAAACTTTTAAAATTGGAACACTTTTTTTAATTATTATTTATTTTAATTAACTATGTATGCTATAGCCTGGTGAAATAAGGAGCCTCAGAAGAAAAGGAGTGCCAGTTTGGATAAGGCTTGTCCGACTCTTAGTCGTACGCCTGTTCGGGTGAGTCGAGAAAATGTTAAAAACGGGCACTAAAAACTAAATTTGAGAGTAACTGGAAACGATATCGCTGCACGCAAAGAGCGTGTAAGAGGCTAATTCGTTCTGCATTGGGATTGAAGCCTTGGGTCAAACGGCTAGGCTGGTAGAAGTTCTGAAAAAGGACCAAACCACAAAGATGGGTTCACTCAAGAGACCTGATGGCTCTTTAACGGAGACTAGGGTAGAGACTCCCTCTGTTCTTCTAGACACTCACTTTCCTGGAAATCAGGTGATGGTTACGCCTTTCTCTCCGTCGACTACAGAGGAAGGGAATTCCAGAACCAATGTGCAAGGTATAAATGGCTTGTTGCCAAAACTGTGGCGAATGAAGATGCCATAAGATACGCTATTGAGTCTTTTGACTGTTTCAAATCGTACGATCCAGATGGCATCCTACCTGTTGTACTTAAAGAAAGCGTTGAGCTTTTCTTGTTGACCTTGAAAAAGGTATGCACAGCGTCGCTTGCACCTGCCTACATATCACAACCTTTGAGGCATGTTGATGTCACCTTTATACCTAAGGTTGGTAAGAATGACTATACTGGCCATAGAAAATGTCTGGAAAGATTGGAAGAGTTGCGCATTCGTACGGAGGCGCTCTCATCACATCCTCTGTCTGTGAATAAACATGCCTTTCAGGCGGGGAAATCCTGTGAGACGGCTTAGCAAAATCTGGTTGCCAGAATTACCAATGCTATCAATAGGAAATAATTAGCTTAGGGCATTTTTGTAGACATTGGGGGTGCTTCTGACAATGCTACCTTCGATTGCATGTGCAATTCTGATCTACGTCATGGTGTAGATTCTGCACTGGTAAAATGGATTCATTAAATGCTGGCGTAGCAGGTCATTAGGTTTCAGGCAGAAGGCTGCCCTCAGGGAGGAGTGGATTCTCTTCTTGTCCCTCTTAATGACCCTGATATCTACGCTCAAGCCTATGCGGATGATGTGTAGTCACGGGCCATCTCTGACTCTTAATCAAAGGCGTCTCAATCTGTTTGCTAAACTGGAGCTTTATCTAACACACCTGATGCTGCTCTTGATGCACTGCCGCACTCACCGTCACTTAGAAGCTACCTGCAGTTTCAAATGAAACGGATGTTGGTATAACTGAGTAGGGTAAGACGGAAATTTCTGGCGGAAGTGATAGTACGCCACCATTACTTTTGTGAAGAGATTCTATAATGTTGAACTCCCTGAGGCTGAATGTTGGTTTAATACCAGCACTGAGACCGGACTCACACATTGTCGAATCTTCACTGATGGCTCCCAAACTGACGCTCGGTTAGGATCTGGGGTCTTCATCAAAGTTAACGGGGACAAGCTTCACTTTTCTCTTGGGAAGTATGCTTCGGTGGCTGAGGTATTTGCTATCCTCAACGCCATGAAAAATAAGTGGAGGGGAAGGTGTTGGCGTGTCTGCAGTGACAGCCAAGCTGCACTTAAGGCATTGGCCAGCCTTGTGGAAGTCTCGACTAAATTATGTTGGCAAGTATAACGAGCTTGTTTTACTCTGGATGCCAGGTCACTCGGGAATACCTGGTAATGAGACATCTGACCATTTGGCCAAAGTTGGCTCAGACCAGGCATTCCTCGCTACGCAGTCAGTTTTAGCACTCAACGCCTTGGCCATCGAAATTACCATCAGAAACTGGGTGAATACTTCGCACAAAAATGACTGGGAGGCATCGAGCGGCTGCAGGTGGGCCAAACTCATATTGCCTTCAATCTAAGAAGGTCTATCTGGTTTTTTGAACTCACTCAGCGGTTTACACTTTCAGCCGTGAGTTTGACTATAGGGATTCTTGACATTTTCTAACCTAACAAGGAGGGAGTAGTTTTCTTAATAATAAGCTATTGGTTACGGCCTGAATTTAGTGCTTTACATGCATAAATCTTGGCTATTGAAATGCTTGAAGAAACTGCTGCATTTTTTTTTTAGCTTTCGCGTCTCCTTTATAGACAAACATATTTTCCAAAACTAACATTCTCTAACCAGTCGGGTGTGCGATTTCTGTGAATTTTTCTTCATTCCCGTTCCGAACATATGTGTGCATGTATGTACGTACCTTATCATACATCCCGTTAACTTTCTTGGCATAGGTAATAGCCATACACGGAAGCTGCCTGCATTACTCAACTGCTTCGTTTTCTTCACATTCGCTTGCTTCATTTTCTACTACCTGCAACTATTTGCCGTGGATTTTGCGTATGCAAAAAAAAAAAAAAAATGGTGCCAAGCCCGTTACTTCGGCTTCGCAATCAAATGAAAACATGACTTCTCAGCTGAGTGTGGTTTCTATGACGCTGCGCACCTTTGCATTGCCTGCCTGCCAAGGTGCATTCGAGATGCTTCCGCCGCCAAATGCGCCTAATGGTAAGGTGGTTGAGTGCACTCACTGCTGCAATCCCTCTAAACTCCCCTCTTAGCGCAACTTCAAGTGCAACTGAAAATGCAACGAACTCGATTGCTACTCTAAGCGTTCATAGAGTGTGCGAAAGATAAAATATTTTGGAAAATGTGCAAAGTGTAAGTTGGTGGAGTGCGGAATTGCAGAGCAAAGGTGGAGTGCAAAGCAAAGAGGTGCGTCGGTGGGTGAATGCGTATGAGTGTGCATACATATGTATGTACAGTGGTGGAATAAATAATAGAAACTTTTTATTTTTACCTGCTTTGACTATATTGCTTTTTTTTATTCGATATTTGATATTTTTTTTTTTATAAAAGTCTAGCACATTTTATAATACGCACTATATAAACATATATAAATTTCAAATTTTTTAAATAAATTATAAAAATTCATCAAATTTTACCAAAATCCCCCAAAAGTTGTAAAATTTTTTATTCAGTTTTTTGAAAAATTTTGGGTATGCAGTTTATAGCCTATTAAATTTTAGTAGGTTATTGTACACATTTCAAGGTGCTAGAAAATAACGTTGATTTTTACTATATTTTTTTTTTGCTGACGCATGTCAAGGAAGAAAATGCACAACCATTAGCCAAAAAAAATTATGAGAAATCAACGCGTATTTCTAGCGTCTTAAAATTTGCACTTTAACCCATTAAAATTTAATGGCCTATAAAATTGCATACCCAAAATTAAAAAAAAATCTGAATAAAAGGTTTGAAATTTTTTGGGGGATTTTGGTAAAATTTGTTAAATTTTTATAATTTTTGTGCAAAGTTAATGCGCTAAATTTTTTTTAAAGAAATATTAAATATCAAATAAACAAAAGCAATATAGTCAAAACTGGTCAAAATAAAAAGTTTATATTATTTCTTCCACCACTGTATGTATGTGCATGGGTGTGTGTGTACGTGAATGAGTAACTTTTCAAGAGTGCTAACCCAAGATAAATACATACTCAGGTGCTATAAGTGATGGCATCCATCCATCTATGTATCTACGAAAAGCGGAAATCTGCTTTCTGCATTGGCGCGTAAGGCACGTAAATGTATCAGAGTGCAAGTGTTTTAAGTTATGCTCTTCTTATATAAGTTGCATATGTGGGTATGTATGTATGTATACAGATGCGTGCCATAGTTATGGTTAGTGGCGTTGCACCCTGTAGCCAAATCGAATTTTTAGACAATTTCCTATTGCATGAATCAAAAAAGAAAAAAATTTATCAGAGCTGGAAGGTATATTTGGGGTTTTATATTTTTAATCAGGGTATTCATCTAAACGCTGGTTTATTTACGAGGCTTACACAGTTACGAAGCATTTACGCGTTTGGATGAATACCCTGATTATTTTGCATTTTTGATGTGGTATTTTGAATTTTGTATTTTGTGTCTCTTTTGCAGTATTTTATGTTTTGTACTTTTTGTTTCATATTTTGTATTCGGTGGTTTGTATTTTTATTTTGTATTTCGTACTTTACACTTGAATTTTTTTGTGTTTTTCTGTATTTTGAACTTTTTTTTTAATTCTGCGTTTTGTGTATTCTATTCCCATTCCCTTGGAGTACACGGGACACGGGTTTTTAGGTCTTTGCCTTCGCTGATAATCTTGGTATGATGGCAATGAAAAAGCACCCCCACGTGGGTCAAGGCACCCTATGCGTAGTATAAACCTTTTCCAAAGAAGCAGGCATTATTAAAAATCCGACAAGACGCGGCGACAGAGTGGAAATTCTGTTCCATGGTACCTCTAATGACTGTCCGACATGTGGAAACTGCCCGCACGAGACAAACCTCCTCTTCACACGCCAGCTCAATCCCACTCAATTAATACCCCTCCCGCTTTGGCCCGACCACATCGAAACAGACTTTCTCACTGTGGAGTTATCGGTAAGCTACAGGCTACTTGTAATGCAATTAGATCAAACGCGCTGATCTGGTGAGGTGATTCGAGGTTTAGATGCTCAGAATTTTAGAGGACCTTTCAACAGACTTTAGACGCCTATAATGCATGCCCCATCTTCCTGCAAACTCGGGATCGGAAATAAATTTATCTGCAGAGCCCACGTACAGTATAGAAGTCTCTATAAAAACGACATCGAAATGGGCCCATGGTGATCTAAGTGTGCCCCTTCCCACTGCTGGATGAGGGCAGCCCAGATAACCTAAGCTAACCTATTTGGCATTTGGTTAGTTTTCTCGCAGGGCCTCTTTAACAGCATTTATATATATATTTGTACATATGTATGTGCTCTGACACGTTGCATAAGTGCAAATGTTCATATGTGTATGTTTACTAACACAAGAGGCAAATTCTTATTCCATTAAACACCGAGAGGAGGAAGCGCAGTGTTTGCGCAATTTTCTAAGAAGTTTTCCTATCAAAGTGAAGAACCGTGCATTAGAAAGGAAAGCCATTGAATTCGCTGCATTTTCAATGCTCTTCATATTTCATGAAATTCGGCTGTGGATTTTGGCGAATTATGTGCATATTTGGTGTGGAGAGACAGTAGCGAAGAATACTTTCATCTTAAGATTTCCATTTTGCAAATTTTAGTAAAAATTTAAAAATGCCTGCCTGTACGGTTAGTAGCTATAACATTCTTATCGTTTAAAATCGTTCCCAGTTTCTATCGAAATCTAAGTCAGTTAAATCGTTTGCCTTTTAATTTTATTAGCATATAAATAATTTTCATTTTTCTTTATGAATATTAAGCCGCTCCAGTATCCACTTAAGTCTTCTACTTACTTGATCCTTGTCTTATATTCCATTTATTCATTCTTTTTTTTTTATTACTCTTGCCGACTTGTTAATCGCTCTTTTATTCTAAATTGACCTCGTAAAAGTACTTGAAAAGTTTTTTTGTTTAAGCAAGCGCCTTAAAAACTAATTCAAAGCTTACTCAAGCACACACAAAACACACACACACATGCACGTACGCATACGTATGTACAAACATGGTCTAAAGTAGCTGTAGCAAATGAAACCTATTACACCCCAGTCACGCCGAAAGTGGATGTCAAGAGCTCTTCAGCGTGCAACGGTAGACACGGTCATGTGTCACATACATATGTATGTAGCAAATGTGACGCACACACACACATGTACACATGGTCGAACTGGAACGCACGTGCCACTTGCGATGAGGTACGAAACGGGCGATAAAAACGTTGAAGCTAACAAATTCATTCAAGAAAAAAGTGTATGGCTGTTACTTTGGAACGTAAGATTTTTGTAGTGCTTCACTATAGATGCGGCGCGCCATTCATTGCCAAGAGTGGCGGATAAGTGTAATTACAATTTTGGACAAAATCTCTTTATTCTTTCATACAAAAATAGTGACAATCAAATATTACTTACGACAAAAACAAAGATGAATTACATAAGTAAGAATTATTGAAAGTTAACATTATCTAAGAAATTTTTTATTTTTTTTCTTTAAATGAGGTAGAATTTTGTGAATAATTTAAAATATAGTTCTGACTAGTTTTAATAAAAAATTTCAAACAAAATAAATTTTTTTTTAATTTTAAACTTTGTAATCAAAAAGTTGAAGAAAATTTTAAAATATAGTTCAGACTAGTTGTAATAAAAATTGTGTAAATAAAAATTTCAAACAAAATAAAAAAAAAAATTTTAATTTAAAATTTTGTAATAAAAAAGATTAAGAAAATTTTAAAATATAGTTCAGACTAGTTGCAATAAAAACTGTGTAAATAAAAATTTAAAAAAAAATTTTAATATCAAATTTTGTAATAAAAAAGTTTAAGAAAATTTCTAAAAAAATTTTCTTTGACCCGAAATTCTCCTTCATTTTGATTCTTGTTTTTTTTTTTGCTGATGGTCTTCCGCATTAATTTCATATAACGCTTTTTATATACGGGAGAATATGCAAGATCGTACAAAAAAATTTTCAAAAATTAATGAAATTTTTCTGAAAATTTTCCGTGAAAAGTTTTAAATTTTTACGGAAAGGTTTATGAATTTTTTTAATTCACAAAATTCTACATGATTTTTAAAAATATGTATAGTGGTGGTAATTTATGCGTGACCGTCAGTGTAACGACTTTTCGTTCAATATTGAAAATGTCGCTCATACGCACTGCTGTCCCCCAAAATTATTCACAATGGCACGCGTGCACTTGTTGCCATCTAACACACACATAACACACACACACACACACAGTTAAGTTTTTATAATCAAATCTACATCTAAATATTTGCAAATAATCAGCAAGCATAACTCAATTATATTATTACCTGATGCATTTATTCGAATATACTCGTATAACTGCGCATATAAACTTATAAATTATTTAAAATTTGGCGAATTAGCATAAATAGCGGTAATTCATAGATCAAATGTAGTCGATTAGCAGGCATCATCAGACTTTTTGACATTTCGACAAATTCCGTGCCGCGCAAATCACAGCAGCGTAAAACCGAAAATTTACACTTCCGTAATCTGGCAATTATATTAGTACGGCGCTGCTCGGCGTCATGCGCTGAGTGAATTAAATTAAGCGATAGCACAAATTAGGCAAAACTTAACGACGCATAAGGCAAAAATCAACCGAAATCCGCATATAGATATACAAATATAACTACTTATGTATATATATGTATGTATATGTGTATATGTGTTTGTTCGCCTATCGAATGTTCTTCATTCGCTCGCCGGCTTCTGCTATTTTTTCGCGTGTGGATTATTAGCAAATTTATCACGGCCATTATGCATTAATTAATTGCTCACTCAGCTGTACATAGGCTCGCGCACACAAACAAATACACACACGCACGCATGTAGCACTACATGGTCGCTAAATGCGAAAATTATGTTTTAATCTAAAATTTTAGTTGTGAATGGCAGCATTTTGTGCGCAATGTCGCTTGTATAACAACTAATTTACAAATGTTTTTGTATAATTGCACATTTGAACATACTTACGTATATAGAAAAATTCGAATACGCCCAACCCTTCACTGTGCTGCACTACCGCCCTGCTTTCAAATCACTTTTGTACACCTGTTTGCGATCGCCAATCGAACCCGAGATTATTACAATTTCTTTAATTAATTGGAATATTATAATTGATATAATGACATTATATTTATGTTTGTTTGTATTTGTAAATCTGGCGCAAGCGATTTGTTTTATTCAATTGCAAATTTATCAGCTAAATAAATTCTCATTCATAGTTTATGTAAATTTCTATTTTTGTCTGTGTGTGTGTACGCATAGAAACCTTTCCAGTTGCAATTAACTAACTTATCATTACAATCAAATGCATTGCGCTGCTGCAATTTATTATTATGGCTTGTTTTTACTACATCATTGAGGATGATGCAAGTGACAGCATTTAGACTGTCAGACACAACACAGTTTTAGTGAAAAAATTTATATGTTGAAAAATGAAATGAAAATGAAGTTAGGTGACAACTAGAAAAAGCACTTGCTAGTCTCCGGTGTCAACAAAGCTTAAGTTCAATGCTGCCATCAAAAAAAAAAAAAAAAATCATATAAGAACTCTTACCAATCAACAACAATTTAATAGATTTTGTCTGAGAAGTTGCTGCTGATGCCTTTTCGGCTTCCGTAGGTAAGCTGGATCTCCACACTAACCTCAGGCTTTCGTATTATTGATGCAGTCATTTTATTTTTTCACGGATTCGACAACGAAACCAGACTCTAAGCTTTTATCGATTCTAGTACAGGAATTATGAGAATAAAATTTTTTCGCCCATAATATTGGCTCGAATTTGATAATTGTTTTATATTTCTAACATCTATGTACTATATGTATATGAGTATTTCCACAGAATGGTCAACCGGGACCAAGAACTAAAACGAGCAATCAGTTGGATGGGAGCTATAAGTTGTAGTGGTCCGATTTTTACGGTTCCGACAAATGATTAATACATAAAAAAAATTACACTTGCTTACCAAATTTGAGTCAAATAAAACTGAGGAACTAAATTGCGTTCAAACAGACAGGCAGATGGGCTTGGCTGAATCGACTCAGGAAACGTTTATGTGGGTCTATGTCCCCTTCTTCTGGTACTTACAAACATCGGACCAAATTTATAATGCCCTTTCATGTTCATAGGTATTATCTCCGAGAAAACTCGATTAGGTTGCCACCTATCGAAATTAGATTAAAATTAATTAAAACATCACAATATGGTTATCAAACTGAAGGTAGTTTAAAAATCCCTAATTCAAAAATATTTTTAATAGGGTTGCCACCTATTTTGAATCGCATATTTGTTTAATTTTTTGTTTAGAAAAAAGGTAAAATATTACTATTCATGGCTACCAAGAGAAGATTCTTCAACAATGCTTTCCCTATATACAAGATGTTATACCCTAGGATATGAGTGCAGGGTTGCCACTTAATTTCGATTCTACACATTTTATCTAAACATCGCAAAATTGATATCAAATCAAAGATGCGGTTGAGAACTTTGGTCCGAAAATATTTTCGTTCGGGGTTGCCACGCTTCTTTGTAATACAAATTTTTATTTTTTTAATTACAATCAGAATTTTCTTGTAATGAATACACAGTACATATACGCTCAAGATGTGTTCTATTCATTCCAGCGTATTTCTAAATATGTTGGCCACCTAAATTTTAAAGTAGGTATTTATTTAAAAGATATCGAAACCCAAATTTTTTTTATTTGTTTCCAAAATATTTTTTTAAAGCTATTCGAATGACCAGTATTTGATATACAAAACTTGAAAAGTTTAAAAAGTATATGCACTGCCTGGACCAACTTAAAATTTTAATATCGAGATTCAGTTCTGAATGTGGTTGAAATGGTTCGTGTTTTATTTTTGGAGATATTTTTCAGATTTTTTCTAGACGTTTCGGGATTATCCGAACTTACAGATACACAAGTATGTAAATTTTGATATTTTTATTTTAGTTTTAGATTTTTTAAGTAAAGCCTCGAATTTTATTTATTTATTTATTTTTTTTTTTGTAATATCGTGAAACTGGATTTTGCTTGCACTTTTCGAGATACTTAATTTTTAATTTTTAGACTTTGGGAATTTTTACAAATTAATCGAGAATTTTTGAATTTTTTTTTATAATATTGGATTTTTCTGGATTTTCAAAGATCTCTAATTTTTCTTTATACTTAGGGACTTCCTTTCCAAAATTCATTTTGAATTCTAACTTAGCTCTTTATGAAAATGTATCTTTAATGTATTAGTGATCTATTTCGCAGGTCATAGGGCCCGACGAGGTTGAAGACAAGAAAAACATGGTGAAACTTTAAATCGAACAAATTTCTGCATACATTTCACGCATGCAGAGACTTTCCTCTATTACTAACTTCACAATATTGTTGCATTTCCATCTCAACTCTATGTCAATGTGCGCATTCATATTTGCATCTGGTTATTTCTCTCTGCTAATTAGCCTCACTCCATGTGTATTTAAGCGAAAAATTGTGTAGATATAAATAGTTTCTCGTTATGTCATTTAATTGCAATTAAGGACACAATAGCTATTATCGAGTGTGCAAACCCAGATTATAACAGACATACGGGTATATATTGACCAATGCAATAAATGTACACACGGCGGTGCTGATGCAAAGGTATGTAAATCTCAATCGGTCGAAAAGTTAAAATTCAAATGGAAAATAGAACGATTCGAATCGTAATAGCGAAACAACACACAAAGGCAAAATAAATAGCAACTAACCTTACCGATATGTTTGTAAGTAGGTAACTAAGTACAAAAATTAGGGCGGGTCTATTTGTATGTGAGATTTTTTCGACTACGCGCATAGGAGGATTCTACGTGAAATTCTAAGCAAATTTGCCGAAGAAACCATGGGTCTCAAATCCATGTGATTTTTGCAAATTGCTAAAATAGGTTTCTTAGCATTTTGTAGTAGTGTCGTAAAGAAGTGCTTAAATATTGCATAAAAATATGCTATAAGGAGTTTTGGTATGAGGAATACATTTCGCAGCAGTTAAAATTTTCACTTTTTCTTCGAAAACTATTTTCGCAATTTGGAAAACGTTAAATTAATTTTAGACCCATGGCTTCTTCGCCAAATTTGAATAGAATTTCACGTAGAATCCTTCTATGCTATTTATACGCGTATAGTAAAAAAAAAAATTGACCCGCCCTAATGTACATACATATATAAGTAAATATATATGTATGTACATCTAGTGCTTCACATGTGTACCGAAAATGCACGCCAATGATCATTTAGAACAAATAAAATCTAATTAAATTGGCGCAATTAGCACCGCAAATTTCTACTTCCACAAAAAAAAAATCCATCAAATGAGCTAAGCCAGTGAAAAGCACTTGCTACATACAAATTGATGTAGCATATGGGTTGACTGTTTAAAGGTAGTTTTTTCTAAATTAAGTATTAGTTTAGAGAGAGAGTGAAGGCTTTTATATACATTTTATTGCAGTCGGCCAAATCACCTGGAAGATGTAGGACATTATATCTGTATATCGTCCTTTAAAGTGCAAAACCGCGTATCAACAAAATGCAAAACCTCATATGTGAGGTTGCATACATTTTCTTCTGGAGAGTAAAACACTCATATTTCAAAATGGATCTCTTTTTTTTTATAAAGAAATCGCATTTCTCGATTTGTTTGCTATTATAACTGGATGGTTAAAAAAAAAATGCAGAGAGAGTTGCCACCATTTTAATTTTTTCAGTTTGGTAAATTGATAAGGTAAAGTAAATATTGCTATAAGGACGCCAAAATGAAACGGGCCTATAGCCGAAAATATTTTCGAGGAGGGTTACCACCTGTTTGGAAAATTTAGTTTAATTTAATTGATAAAATAAATTAAATATTACATCTGTTTTAAAATTTGTATTTAATTAAATTGATAAGCTAAAAATTGCAATATGAGTATCAAACTAAAGAGGTTTAAAAAAGTTTATTCTGGAGTCGGGCTGCCACCTATTTGAGCAATTATACGATAAATTAAATATTATAAAATTGGTGTCAAACGAAAGGTATTTAGAAATATTTTTAATAGAGTTGTCTCCTAAATATCTACATAAATAATAGAAACTACAAATACTGGAATAATTTGCAAGATTTGCAACGTTTCGTTCAGAACAAAAAATGACACTGAAGATGGCACAACGCCGAATCTTAAAATTAACTAAAGGGCAGTTTCGTCCTTGCGAACAAAAAAAAATTTTTTTTTTTTTGGATTTTACAAAATCTTCTGTTCTATTTGGTCCCCATATTTTTATTCAACATTTTACTAAATAGTTTAATAATTTTTAAAATAAATCATATCTTGAAAATTCTTTTTAAAAAATCCTGACTTCAAAGAGAACAACTAGGAAGTGGATGGAGTTTTATCAGCACATTTAGGACTAGAAAAATTATTCCACTGAGATTTTGCATGAAAATAGTTGTTGTTGCTGCATTTCCTATAGAGAGTAGAAATTAGTGTTCCGGCCTCAAAATGTACTAATTGTGTATGACGAAACGTACTTACATGTGTGCGCCTTCCTTTCGTGACACACATTTAATTCGCATTAGTTTTAAATGATTTCAAGCAACCCAGCGATAAGCAGGTGGGCAGCATGGGTAAATGTCCCACAAACAAGCCTGCATGCAGTTGTTGCTTTTAATTGTTATTATAGCTGTTGTGACAGCATGCATTCTATAGTTGCTTACTTGCTTGCTTGTGATGATTTGCGCATGCTGAGCACAAATATGTATTTTTTGTTATTGTTTTCGTTGCATTGTTGTTGACACGAGCTGCGGGCACCACGCAGTTTGACCACGAACGTATTTTTAATAGGCAACCATTTACCACATGCATGGGACGGACATACTGGCCATCAACAATTTAGCCATCCCTTGCACTTAAAACAAACACCCACCGCCCAAGTGTGGCATACTTTCCACCGCTCCTTATAGCAAACACCGCGCGCTACACTCAGTCCACCGCTCTACTTCTCTCCTTCAGCGCGCTGTGACACACTTTACCCGAATGTACTTTACAATGCAAACATATCTAAGTACATATGCAGGTGGTTTTTCTATGTGTTTGTGTTTGTGTGTGTTTGTGCGCTTGGAAATGTGTATTTGCACCCATTGTCCTTGCAACAATTTCGCTGAAATTTGTCACGTTAAAAGGACACATCAAGGCTGCCACAACATGCGAAAGCGAGCGTGCACGCCTGACCTGCTCGCCAAAATGAAGCATGGCGGCGGAGAAGCAAAAGCAATGGGTACGCGGTAGCAGCAGATTTTGCTGGTTAAAATGTGTTTTTTTTTTATTGGTTGCTCCCTGTGTTTTGTTTTTGTACGTCGCCATGATGACAGTCGTTGTGCTGGCCGCTATAATTTAAGGATGCAACAACCAACGTGCATTGTCGAGTGAGTGCCACATGCTGCACGCACATGCAACTCAGTTCTAACAGCGCGTACGTGTGCGTCTAATTTTTGTTGGCGTTTATTGCAATTTGCTGCTAAGAGAGTGGTGGGGCGCGGGGGACAAGTAACAACAAGAGGAATAACAATAAAATTGTCATGAATAATGAATACGAATGAGAATGTGAAGGATTGACGCTTAGTTAGAATTCTACAAAAAGTCGTGTGCGGGTGGAGACCAACTGTGATTTGTATAATTTATATTATATGTTAATGTAAACAGAGCAGCTTGTTTCAGTTATATACTTACACATTAAGTTAATGTTGCTCTCGCCCAGTTACATGCTACATTAGCCAACAGTACGCCAAAAAGTATGCAGCATTTAATGCTTAAGCAAATTGTGCTGTGATTCGCAGTCGGCTTAAGAAATGTTTTTCTATGCGTGGAAATGAAGAGTATGATAAACTGATTTTCAAATTACCTGAGTTAACATATAGCGTATTTTTTGAAGAGAGCTGCCACCTTTTTCGAAACTAAAATCAATTAAGTAATTATTTAAATGAAATATTACAAATGAAATATTGTAAATGTTAAAGTTTGCGTGCGACAACAAAAAATGTTTCGAAAATCCTTGGTAAGTCCTATCTTCCTCAGACCTGCACTTTATTGTACTAAAATTGAATGGGCTAAAAAGACTGCATACTCAGCTTTTTCAAAAGAGTGTAATTAAAGCGTGTAATATTTTAATGAAAATTTGCAGAATTTTCTATAATTTTGCACAAAGTTTGAAGCTCTTTTTGGGGATTATGTTGTAGAATTAACCAGCTGCCCGTAATGCAAAAAAAATCGCTGTACCTAAACTTTATTGATTGCCTGTATATATTTTAAGGACTACGAAATGTAAGTTGTTTTTTTCTTTATATTGTAAAACTAATTTTTTTTTGAAATTCGATACATTGACCAATGGTGTGGAACCCCGAGACCAGAATAGATTTTTTAGAATAATTTACTTTTTTTCATTGATATAATTTATTTTAATTTTTTTCGCTGCATTTTAAACCATAGTGTTGAACTGAATGTCACGCGGGCGGGGCTGCGGGCATAGCTTGGTGTATGTTATAAGCGCGTATGAAGGCCTATTTAAAGTGTCTGGTAATTACATTGTATGATACCAACACTACAGCTACCCCGGCAGCAATATATTATAATAAGCAAAATTTACTTGCGCCCAGTAGATTAAATTAGTGCTTCTTAGATGTTGCCATTACTGAGGCCAAATATAAATGGAGCTCTTATTCGCATGTGGATACAATAATTTGAGAGAAAATTTAATGTTATTCAACGTTTGCGAAGAGAATTTCGTATCTTTCCTCTTACTGGCATAGTAGATATCAAAATTTTCCAAAATGTCCATAAATGTATTCTCCCACATTCATATGCATTTACAATAAACTAAACACATTTGTTTTCACGTTAAGTTAGTCTCATTTTTGTGCATATTGAAATTTACTTATGCAAATTTAAATATAAATTGATGTTATTCCATTAAAAACCCACATATGCACATAAATGTTAGCTGCATAAATTTGCACATTTCAAATGATATCTTCAATATTGTATACTACAACCAGATACATATTAGCGTGGGCCGAAAATCCGCTTTTTTTTTAGAATTTTGATTCGTAATAGCAAAAATTTGGTTCATTATGCTCTAAAAAGATGAAAATTTTTGGTCAATATCTTAGGCTCGCCCAAGTCCATCAAAGTTCAATGTGCTCAAAAAATAAAAATGAATTAATAAATTTTTAAAATAAAATTGCAGGTATCTTCGACCTTTTGTAGAGAATCGAAGTAAGCTAAGAAAAAATTTTTTTTAGCACTTGAACTTTTGATGAACTTAGGCGAGTCTAAAATATTGACCAAAAATTGTCATCTTTAACACAGATTATTTTTAGAGCATAATGAACCAAATTTTTGCTTTACTAATCGAAATTCTAAAAAAGCGGACTTTCGGCCCACGCTAATACATATGTACATATATTTATGTAATAAAATGCTTGGTGGCGACATCTACACAGCGCTGGATTTTCGAAAGTGTCGGTGCGTGAAATAAATACAATATTTAGGGTGTTCAGGCGACACGTAAAAATATTTTTTAAAAATAGAATAAATTCATGTAAAATGGAAGTTTAAATTTGGGAAAACGTCATCAAAAAGTGCATGAAATATGATTTTCAAATATGTTGGTATTAAATATAGGTAATAAAATTTAGTGTAAAGAGTATTTTGCACATGAATAACTGTTGGAATCGAAATAAATCTTATACTGGAAATAAACCGAAAAACCTATTGAAACTCTTACCCTCATCATCGCAGGACACTATTTTATTGAAGCCATGCTGCAGAGATGATATTGAGAAGGAATCAGACCAGACCTCTGCACGTGAAGACATATTTACACAGATCAATAATACTTGCGACTAAGTACAACTGTGTGTTCAAGTAATTAGCCTTGAAGAAAATGCAATTGAGTTTTAATGTGACAAAATTTTGCTTAATTTTATATTTGCTTCTAAAAAATAATTGCGTTTAATGCAGACTTTGTTTATTTGCATAGCGTTTTAAAAATATGTATTTAAATCGAAACACTGCAATGAATGAACACCCGCGGGGCCAACGAGCTCATACAGCAAGCTCATTTGTAATGGTGCAAAAACAACCATATTGAAATAGATTTACATATTTTCTGAAGATTAGTTAAGAAATATAACAAGTAATTTAAAAAAAAAATGAATTATCTAACGGAAAAATATTTTGTTGGGTCACTCCTTTCCATTAAAGTACTATATGTTCCAAATATCTCAACTCCTGCGGAATTATTCCTTTTCATATGCGTAGGTAGTACACGTTTTAAATCTGTACCAAATCGGACCATGAATAGAGATTTTCAAAACAACTCAACACCTGCGCCACCAATCGGGCAAAATTTTTTGTGTAGTCATACCCGTTTGTATAGCTAGTATATATTCCAAATATGGAGCGAATACACATATGCTCAGAACTTCAGCATGAAATAAGCTAGCATGATTTGCCAGCCGAAGGCACCGCTTAACACCAAGCTCCTCGGAATATACCCCTGTCCCTACACCGCAGTCCATCTTGGATCCGTCAGTGTAGATACAAATGGCTTCCTTTTCGGCAGCTTGGCCCCTTCTCCATTGTCTTCTGGACGGAAACCGCAGCTGTACATTCAAGCCAAAATCGAGGCTTGATACCATATAGTCGGTGGTTTTAGTTCCTATCGCGGTAAGGCTTAAGATAGAGCTATGCCCAAATGTCCTCGATCCCCTCGGCCCAGACTCTGAGTCGTACTGCTAAGTACATCGCGGTTTCTTTTAGGAATGGATCAATGGCCATCTTATTGAGGACTACATTCAGCGCTTCTGAAGGGAAGGATTTTAAGCGCCCTAGTTATCCCGAGCATGCCGCTCTTTGTAAGCTATTTAGTTTACTGAAATTGTATTGTTAAGGCTAAAAATTTGAAATTAAATGAAATATTACGATGCGATTACCGAATGAAACTTGTTTGAAATGGCTTATGGCGCTTATGATAACTGAAGTATCATCTGCATAAGCTCTTAGCATGGCTGTTCCTCCTTCTATGTTCGTCAGTAATTTATTAACCACCGACGTCCATTGACGTGGTGATAACACACTCACTGTCGTGTACCTTTATGTACGTCTCGCGCTATCTGTGCCCAATTGCGCCAAGATCTCTCTACAGCCTAACATATGGCTTATTCAAGCCCGAAGAGCATTGTGTGCACCTATCGGGGAGATTTTTTCTATTAGAGCTTCATTAGAAACGCTATTTAACGCTCCCGTTTTGTCCAGAAACACTCTTAACCATATTCTGTATTTTCCATAGCTCCTTTTATCCGCATAACAAAATTGTTAAGAGCGGTATCGACTAATCTGCCTTCATTGTAGCCGTGCTTTAGGGTATACATGGCTGTTTTTGGCAAGAAGGCAACTGCTACAGTCCTCAATGATGTAGATATTGACCTACATATGATATGTATCGGGTATAGCACTATCATTAGCAAAATGGACATTGCGCGACATGCTTGCTGTAGAGGTAAATCTTAGAAAATATATTCTAGCCTCGCTTCTTGCACTTTCAAGGAACCTTCGACTATTTCCAGCCAGAGATAATAAGCAGGGTATTTGTAGAACATGGAATTCAGCGTTCTGTAGTAGCTTAGAAGGAATCGGTTTCTTATATGAAAAACAGTCCATGCTCACCACGAAGATCCTAAAGCCACTGATATCCATTTTCGAAAGCTCACAGGAAATGTAGAAGAAATGCGCCCGAGGACCTTTAACCTTGGGTTCGATGATATTCAGCCGTACTGCATGCTTACCTATCACGCAATGGGCAGTTAGAATTCCCAGCAACAGCGAAAGGTGTAAAATGCTTAGTCTCAAGAGATCGCTGAACCGCCTCCGGTTTACACGTGGCCAGAAGGATTTAGCCACTTTTCGTTCCAAAGATCTTCGCCCAGCGCACGCAGCACTGACTAAACGTCCATCTATTCTGAAGTAGACCACATGGCAGTACCCAGACTTTCTCTAACCCGAAGCAATCCTGCAAGGGTTCTCTATCATGCCTGCTCATTGGCCATGCAGTTTCCCGCGATTTCGCTATGACCCGGAATCCAAATTAGCTTAACAGCGCAGTTACCCAATGCGGTCGATAAGGAAGTCAAACAATCCCTCATCGTTTTCGAACGAACCATTAAGGAGCTAAGAGCCTTGATAGATGCTTGGCTGTCGGAAGAGATTACCTCTTTAAAATCAAAAGCCAGTTATTTGCTTAACTGTTTAAATACATATGCCCATATTGCAACAATAACAAATAATGCGGCTTCCGCCTACTTTATCATTCAGCTTCGATCCGTCCGTAGATATGTTTAAAGGATCCAGATTCCTCATGCTGCATCCCTTTCAATCCTCTCCTAACTGTGGGTCCTGAAAGATCACCTCGGCCCCACAAGCGACATGTAGTGGTCTGTTCGACGAACCCAAAGCGAGTTCTTATGCAGAAGTTAGCTTCATGAGGACGAGACGTAATCAATTGACTACTTTCTGTGTCAATGTCCGCGAATATTTTTTTTTTTAGCTTTTCGCAGAGAACATTAATGTATCTCTAATTCTGCCATCTTTGGAAACCATCCAACCCCCTCCCTTCGACAACCCCCGGCAGCTGTCTGTCAGCTCATCACTCTTGTTCGTCTCATTTGATGCGCTCTAAAAAATTCGCAACTTGACAGGTGATAATCTATGCATGTGTCGTCGTCGTCAAGGGTGCTTTGAATATATTAGATAGCTAAGAATAGTAAAAACTGAAATAAGTTGTAGATAAAGTTGAGAAGTGGCAAGTTGCATCGACTTAAGCAGCATATAAGCACCAAAGATAAGCACGCGGTGCGGCGGCTGAGTGAAAACTAAGTGACATGCAGCGGTACGATGTGAAAACTTCGCCACTAAGCGCCTTTAAGCGCGCTAAGGACCTTTTCGAATTATCCTTGGCGTGTTAATACTCGAGCGGTTGTGGACAGTAGCAGTAGAGTGGGGGTGGGGTGGCATGGATGGCGGTGCATTTATGAGCTCGAGTTTGGCTAGTTTGCGTGCCTTTTCCTTGGTGACTTCGTTCGTTGGTTAGTCGATGGTGGTCGGATGACTTGCACATGGTTGCCATACAAGAAGTTTGCAAAGTTATTAAGCAACTTGACACTTTGCGCTAAGCGTAGATGTTGCAGATCATTTGCAGCTGTTCGCCACCGATTGAAAGTGATGATGTCATAATGCAAATGCATAACAAGCAGATTGATTTGAGAAATGAATAGCAAGTAAATTTGTTGAAAATATAACGAGCATGAAATTAAAACCAAAAGTTTTTTCGTTTATTGGAAGGGTGCTGTTTGGAATGTGTTGGGGTTTTGCTTTGGCCCTTGGTGGAGTTTATTGTGTTTTTCCTGATAAAAGTTGATGTTTCAGTTCAATTTTTTGCATCACTTTCATAACACTAACCCAAAAATTTCCATGCAGCATGCATTGGCTAACGACTGAAGCAAATAGTTTTTTTAAATTTTGACAAATTTTCCAGGCAGCCAGTTGAACTTCTGA
>NW_023460685.1:0-33429 GCF_013731165.1 Rhagoletis pomonella | reverse complement strand
TCTTCATCTTCATCTTCATCTTCATCTTCATCTTCATCTTCATCTTCGTCGTCTTGGTCTTCATCTTTATCTTTTCCTTTATCTTGATCTAAATACGTCCATTCTTTTCTTCATTTACATATTCACCCCAACCATTGTTATTAGGTTAGGTATTTAAATTTTCCTTCCTCTTTGTCTTTATATCTAGGTTTCTTTACTTTTATTTTAATTTCTGTATTTATCACTTTCTTCTTCTCCATACTCATCTTTACCTTCTTCCTTGTTTTGAGTCTAATCTATTCATGTACATACATACATACATTTTATTCCTGAACTGCTGCTTAGCACGTTTCTTTAATTCGCTATCAATATTAAAGCATACATTTAGGGGGCATTTCCGCCCCAACCATGTACATGTATGGCATTGGTATTGGTGTGACTTTTGAATTGATTTGTTCGCTCTATTTTAAACTGATTTGAAATTTTAAAAATTGCCTGCACATCAGCATCAAAATACCTTTCTAATAATATATAATTGTTTATACCTTAGAAGTATAGTTTAGCCGTAAAAGGGGTGTAAAGGAAACATGATTGCCTATTTATATAATGATTTGGCGCATTTTGGCACTTTTGACCCTCAATATAGCACTTCGTAGCTAAGGTTAGTTGACAGCCCTGATTGGCAGTACCTTGAAAGCATGATTCAATAATAAAAGGTTTGCTCAAAAAACAGTTGTATCGCTCCCTATTGAAAAAATCGGCTCCCTTAGCAAGGCACTGTGTGTGGGTTCGTGTGTGTGTGCAAAGCTTTTGTAAGGGAGCTAAGGGAGTGTCAAAACTCTAATGTCACTAATGAGCAAACCTTTAATTATTGGCTGCGTTTCTTTATTCATTCCGGATAGTCCCATTTCACAGCCAGAATAAACAGAATGCGATTGAAATATACGTTAACATATCATCAGGAACGTTCTAAAGAATAAGTAAACAAAAAAGTTTATTCCAAACGTTCAGAATGAATAAAGAAATGCAGCCATTGAATCATGCCTTGAAAGTATATCCGCAAACATTAGAATGCAGATATATAAAGTTAGAACGAGAAAACCTAACACCCAATGTACCCAGAATGACGTGTGAAAATAATAAAAATTCAGGAGCTGAGTAGTAACCGTCACAATTCTATAAAATTAAATTTTAATTTGAAAAGCGAAAAAAATGGTGCGGAATTGTGCTGTTTGTAGAAGCAAACATTAAGAAAAATAAAATCGTGTTGCATGCGCCAATATGTTGTACTATTTAAAAATAAGCTATATTGGGGAAAACGGCAACCTCACAGTATATCTTTTAAAAGTGGTAACGGTAATCGCCTCAAGTGTAGCCTTTACATCTCTTGCTGCTTTTTTAAATCTGCCGGTTACCACGAAGCTTGCACCATTGACTTTCAGAGAAACATTTTTTGTACATAAATCTTTAATTTATTCGCTATTTTACATTTACACCGCTCCTGGAGTGACTTGACAGTTGTTTGTTTGTAGTAGTTGAAAAGTATACATTTATACTAGCTCAAGCGAACATTTATTTGATAGGCTCTCTCCCTTTGATTGCGGAATAAAAACACATTGTGAAGATCTAGATCAATATAGAAGTATTACATACATATCGTCGTTTAAAGTGCAAAACCGCGTATCAGCAAAATACAAAACCGCGTATGTGAAGTTGTAGAAATTATTTTCTAGAGCGTAAAAACACTCATACTTCAAAATGGTTCTATTTTTTATAAAGCAATCGCATTTCTGGCTAGTATATTTCAGTACGAAAGCATAAGGTTTGAGCCAAGAGCTTGTGTAAGCAAATCCAATTTTTGGCAGCCAATGTCAGTTACGCGGTTTTGCAGAATGACGATACGCGGTTTTGTACTTTAAACGACGATATATACATAAATAAAATAGCGAACTTTTTCCAATAAGTCTGAGCCCGCTAAAACGCCGCGAAAATCGAAAATTCTGTTTTTTGATTACAGTAATATTTTTCATGCTCTTTCATTACAAATTTGAAATTTCTAACTTTGAAGATTAACAGAAAGGGCGGAAAATATAAAAACTCAATTTTCGCAAAACATAATTTTTTTATTTTTTTTGAAAATTTTTTTGTGGTTACTTAGTAAAAATAATAAAAATCGTAATCGTGCGCAAAGGCGAACAGGATTAAAAACACGTGTTTACTTTAAATAAAATTTTAAGATAAGAAGAATTATTATTAGTTGAAAAAATAAAGTTTTTTTGTTCGAAAAAAAATATGACGTTTTCGGGAAAATTGAGTATTTTCATTTTGCCAAAAACGACCGCCGTTTTTTAACTTTCTGAATTACAAAATTTTCGAGTACGCAAATACAGAACATCAAAAACTCTTCTACAATCAAAAATCCGAATTGAAAAATATTGATTTTTAAAAAACTAGAAAGATTTGAAAAAAATAGTCAGCCTTTTTTCTCTAAAACCACACTTTCCCTAAAATTTTCAGATGCTCGTAACTCAGCGCATTTTTTTTTGCAAAGCAAAAAAAATACGTGTCTCTTTATTTTTTTTATTAGATTGGCGCTTACACATATGTTAGTGTTTGGCCGAGCTTCTCCTCCGATTTGTGGCGTGCGCCTTGATGTTGTCACACAAATCGGAGGGACCTACAGTTTTGCGCCGACTCCGAACGGCGATTGTATTTTTATGAGAAGCTGTTTTTCATGGCAGAAATACACTCGGAGGTTTGCCATTGCCTGCCGAGGGACGGCCGCTGTTAAGAAAAAACCATTTTGCTATATTTTTTTTACGATGTTGCTTTGACCAGGGTTTAAACCTAGGTGCTGCGGAGTGGAAGCGGGCACTGCTTACCACTACCGGTCTCTTCATTTGTCCTAAAAAACATGAAAAGTCGTATTAAACTTGATTTCGAATTTTGAACCCATTCACCCTGCATGAATTGAAATAAATCAGCCATATTTTTTCACTCGCTTTTCAACGTTTAGTGTGTTTTATTCCTTATTGTTTCTAAACCATTTGGCCTTTATCTTTTCACTTTACCAATCAGTTCCTCTAACACTACTTTATATATTCGCTTTTTCTGTACACTGTTATAATTTTTGGAGTTGGTAGCGGAAAAGAAGCGTCATGTCATATTCGGATTCAGGATATTATTTGACAAAATATTCGCACAGAATGGTGTCAGAGCTCGATGTTATACCACACTGAAAATAAAATCTGCGTAAACATACCGAAATCTTGCGTACATTTTACGAAAGTTTTCGTCATTTTGAGCCACGAAAGTTTTCGTTGATTTTACAAAACCGTTTTCGTACACACTACGAAAATATGAGACATCAGATCTTAGTACATTTTACGACCGTATTCGTACTATTTACGAACGAATTTCGTACTACTTACTAAAGAATTTCGTACTATTTCTTTATTTTTTTACGAAATTTTTGTAAAATGCACAAAATATTTCGTATATTTAACTAAATTATTTTCCTAAAAACTGCGGTTGTTTCCTAGAACCGATTGCTTTCATTCACCACACTGTAAAAAACATAAGACGAATTATAACACAACACTTTTATTTTGCTTTTATTCCTAATTTTAAGCGTTTTTCTTTAACAAAATATTTTGCAATGTTTTTATGTGGAGGTACTTGGCAGATTCGCAGCTTCTTCGACGTTTGTTTCCTTTCTCGACTATAAATTAAAGGAAAATTATAAGGCGTCTGAAAGGCAAGTTTCAGTGAAAAATCATAAATGTACTTACTTAAAATTTCATTAAGTAGTGCGTCTGTTCTTGGCTTGGGCTTGCCGTTGATAGCTAACTGATGAAATTGCCTATTTATGAAGTCCCACATTGCAGAGCAAGGCTCAGCATGGGCGATGTTAAAAACATTGTATGCTTAAAAGCATTTATCCACAGCTTCAACATTTAATTTTATATTGTATTTTTGTCCAGCAAAAGCTTCTTAAAACTTTTAAAATTTTATTATACGTCTCACAGTAGCCAACCAGTAGTTTCGCAATGACACGCAGTACATAAAAATATGATGAAATATTAAACTGGCGGTAATTTAGTATATTGTACGAAAATATTCGTCTGTTGTACGAATTTAAAAAAAAAAAATCTGCATTTGTTCTATGTACGAAAGTATTAAGTAAATTGTACGAATACAGAATTGTAGATTTCGTAAATTTTAAAACCATACGTAGATATTACGAATGCCTTCGTACAATATACAAAATTATTCGTACAGAGATTTGTTCGGTAATTTACGAATAGGTTTCGTAAAATAAACGAAAGATTTCGTAAATCGTACTGAAAAAAGGCTTTACGAAAGTCCTTTCGTTATATTTACGAATGGTTCGTAACATCTTGTTTCGTTGTGAAAAATGTGTTCGTATTATGAACGAAAGTTTCGTACATTGTACAAAAACCAAGACTACGAAAGTTTTTCGTAGCACTTTTACGAAATTTTATTATCAGTGCAACACTACTTGAAAATGTACATGATGATACCTCGACAAATTACCCATGTAAGGTAATTATGCTTTGGACTGGAAGTGTGAGGCGCACGTCACAAACGTAACATAAACATATTGTTCAATGTTAACATAAAAACGGCACAAAATAAAAATGCCTAAGGAAATTAAAATGCACATTTTTTCTTTAAAGCGTCCTAAGAACCCGTACATAACTTAAAATTAAAATTAAAGCGGCACCAGTCCTGGGGTTACTATGGACGCCAATACTGCAAAAGTATGATCACTACCGAGCACGTTTTGGAGGAGCGGGGATTTGGTATTATCACGTCATTTGCTTTACCTTTCATAAAAAAAAAAATATTTAGTAACCATTGCATTCCTTTTTCTGTTTTTGATATTTAGTAAATTGAAAAGAGACGACCATCTGAACCTAGGCTTGCTTTCGTTTCTTTTCACCGACTCTTCATCAATGATACATATAACATTGAATTAAAATATGCTTTATTGTAATTACTCATTTCATTGCAATGAATGAATAAATTAAAAATTTTATTTTTCTGCCACGCTGTAGAAAAAAATGCAAAATATATGACAAAAAACTGTACAAAACTATTTTAAAAAACATCTCTGTTTATTTCTTGGAGCGAACTTAATTAGACCTATGTGAGAACGTAAACGAAAAAAAACTTACTGGTATTTTCAATACAATTTCTATCGTTATTTTCTACAGCGTACTGAGCTTACAGCCAAAAATTCTGTTCTCAGAAGAAACCCCATTTCGGTATCTGATAGTCGGTTTTCCTCAACCCACACAACCTTTTTTCATTTTGATTTGATTCGTAGCGGTATATATTCAAACTCAATAATTTGTAGGACATTGTAACTAGGGATAGGACGATACTTATCACAAGTACGATATTATCGATACTTGTTGTTCCTTTCCGAGTATTTTTGGCATTGATGCTTTTAACTAAATACTCGAGTAAAAATATTGATACTGTACCTCGATACCCCAATATTTGCAGTAGTTGGTACCTTTGTTAATTTATATGTATTTTTACTATCTCTAATGCTGAAGTCGACAATAGTATATTTGTATGTATATGAGGTAAAAACACTCATATCTTTATTTTATAATAATTTAGACGCTGTATCGGATCAAAATTAAGTGAATATTTTATAAATATCTTCTAATACGTCAAAAGGTTGGCAATATTATGAAAAACAAACAATACCCGATCGGCACCACGCACCCGGTGCTCCAAATTGATCAGGCACCGCAGCAATACCGCAAACTTACTCAATCGCTTAAAAGTGCATGGAATCTAATGATAAGCATGTTAGTTTTATTGTAGCGCTTGTACTCAGCAATCTTAATCACGATTAACATTATTTTCATTCAAAATGTAGTTCTTTTAAAAAAGGCTTGTCAGAAGGGGAAACATCGAGTTTGCCATTAATATTTATTTATATTTATATTTATTTATTGTATCACAACCTTGTATTTAATTCTTTTCTGTACATATACTAAATAAGATGTACGTTTACTTTATTTGAAGTTTGAATGTAAATAATCTATACATAGTATAAAGGAAAGTCGAGATTCTTTGTACGCGGTAATCTCGAAAACTACTGAACGGATTTTGACGAAATTTTCTCTAAAATACTCTGTATCGACATGAGTGGGATCTTTTTTTACTTAGAATTTTAATAGGGTTGCCACCTGTCTAAAAACTATAAGATCCGCACCGTTCGTTGGATTATAAAAGATGAGGTGTCAAATAAAAGGGATTGGCCTCTAGAAAAACACGAATATTTTTTTCTTTGAATAGGGTTGCCACCTGTTAATAAAATTACCATATTCAATCATAATAAGCGTAGGCATCAATTCTGTACCGTCACTGTCAAACGAAAAAACTTAGCCTCTGGATGTGTAATAAGTATTATTTTTCTGAGTAGGGTTGCCACCTGTTTAAAAACTATAAGATATTCACCGTTCGTTGGATAAAAATAAAATACCAAATGAATGTGCATGGCCTTCGCATGTACAAAAACTTTGAGTTTTTTTAGTAGGATTGCCACCTATTTAAAATTACTATCTTCTATACATAGTATAAAGGAATGGCGAGATATTTTAATCACGTTACTAAAAGGATTCAGACAAGATTTTTTATGTATATAATAAACGATGTACATGATGGCATATGATTTATTTCTTCAAATACGTAAATGTACATATGTACATATGCATACATTCAGCGCGTGGCGAAGCCTCGAGCATCCGCGGCCGGCTAGTAAAAAATAAAAGGATGTATACATTGTATTAAATTTTCCAAAAAGTAATCGAAGAATCGATAGCATCGATGATTTTTGTTAATAATACGAGTACAAGAATCGATGATTCATCAGAAGCCACTACCAGAATCGATTCTTTGAGGTATCGTCCCAGCCCTAATTGTAACTAGTTTTTATAACCTACTAGCAGACCCGGCGAACTTCGTCCCGCCCAAAATAAATTTTTTGTATTGAAACATTTTGGTCCAACATTTTCACCAAGAGTTCACGTTCATGATTAGTGACGCATTTGTCGTCTAATATTACGGTTTGGTGGTTGTCAGAAGGCATATTTGCCGTCTTAAATAACTTAGCAAAACTGTACATTAGAGTGGTCCAAAATAATAAAGTCGGAATTTTAATGCGGCCACCCCCTAGGATTGTTCTGAACCCAAAATAAATATACCCCTATTTTTTTATTTTGAAACCAAAAAATATTTAGGGAGTGCTCACAGCGCTCAAAGTTTTCCATGCATTTTATATGAGGAAAAAAACAAATTTGCGTAAAAATGGTATAAAACCAAAATCAATATTTTTCAATCGTAAAACTGTGGTTCTCTTCAGGAGACTTCAAATATTAATATCCAAAAATATTGATTTTCAAGAATTCTACACTATTTCTACGAAAAGTTGTTTTTTCCATATATAAAATACGTTGAAAACTTTGAGCGCTTTGAGCACACCCTAATTTTTTTTTATTTCAAAATAAAAAAATAGGGGTATTTTTTTTGGTATAGAACAATCCTAGGGGCTGGCGGCATTAAAAATGCGACGTTATTTTTTTTACATACATTTTTGGACCACTTTACTGTACATGCATACAAAAATACGTAATAGTTTCAGTGCGTTTGAAAGGCGCCACGTCCCCTTCTCAAATGCCCCAGTTTTCTCTAAGAACATGGGATTGATTTCATATATCTCTATACTATTTTCGAGTTATCTGCCATGGGAGGTGCCACGTCCCTTTTTCCAATAGCCCCAACTTTTCTTCATGACCCGTCGCGTTTAATACATATATCTTGCACATACCAAGTTCCAGTACTCTTCCATGAACACATCCAGAGATACCCAGTATGAAAAATTCGATGTGTATGGGAAGCGCCACGCCTCTTTTTCCGATAACCACAATTTATCTCCATGAGTATGCGATGGCTTTCATACATCTCCATACCAAGTTCGTGACCTCTTCCATGAACATTTTCCGAAAAAAACAAATATATGAAATATGCTTTACATCCGATTCCCATACCTACCATATATAACACAAAAATTTCATAAAGATCGGTCGAGCCGTGTAGGAAGAGTTCGATTTTTATATATTAGATAAGCATGATGCGAGAACATAGAAAAAATTTCGATGAAAAAAAATATATTTTTTCTCGGGTTCACAACTATCCTATCTTTTAAGCTGGAACCAACAATACACGCCCACAAAATTTCATTGAAATCGGTTAAGCGGCTTCGGAGATTAGCGTAAACGAACACAGTGACACGGGATTTTTATATAATAGGATACACCTACCATAGATAGGTTTGCGTACCAAATTTCAATTTCATTTGACTTATGATTTTCAAATTATAGCTGATAAAATTTTCCACGCCTATGGGATGTGCCACGCCTCCTTTTACAAACCCATTTATATATAAGCACCTACCATTTATATATCTGCATACCAAATTTCACGTTCGTGGGACTTATAGTTCCGACGTTATAGCTGATATAAAATTCCATGCCTATTGGACTTGCCCCGCCCTCTTTTCCAAACTCATTTATATATACCCTAATATAAGTACCTACCATTAAAATGGCTGCGTATGAAATTTCAAGTTCAAGCGACTTATAGTTCCGGAGTTATAGCTAATAAAACATTCCAGGTCCATGGGACGTGCGTACCAAATTTCAATTTCACTTGACATATGATTCCGAATTTTCCACGCCTATGGGATGTGCCACGCCTCCTTTCGCAAACTCAGTTATATATACCTTACTTAAAGCGCCTGCCGTAGATATGCCTGCATACCAAATTTCAAGTTCTTGGGACTTGTGGTTCCCAAGTTATAGTTGATAAAAGGGTCCACGCCTATGGGATGTGCCACGCCCCTTTTTACAAACTCATGTATATATAGCCTACTGTGAGCACCTACCGCAGATATCTGCATACCAAATTTCAAAATCATGTGACTTATAGTTCCGGAGTTATAGCTGATAAAATAATCCTATGGGATGTGCCACGCCCACTTTTTCAAACTCATTTGTTTATACCCTACTATAAGCACCTACCATATGTATTTATGACTGAATAACAAATTTCAAGTTCATATGACTTATAATTTCAGATTTATAGCTGATAACATATTCCACGCCTATGGGATGTGCCACGCCTCCTTTTGCAAACTCATTTATATATACCTGACTGTAAGCACCTACCATAGTTATGTGACTTATAGTTCCGGAGTTATAGCTGATAAAATAATCCTATGGGATGTGCCACGCCCACTTTTTCAAACTCATTTATATATGTAAACCCTACTATAAGCAGATAACATATCGTCGGCTTAGAGTGTAAACCTGCTAAATCCGTTTTTTGGCAAAATTTACCTTTTGATGCAGTTCGAAGGAGTAGGTGATTCCGCAGTTGGCAAGCAAAAAAAATACGTCAATATAAAAATATAATTGTCAAAAATTGTTTGATGAGTAAAGCCGCTAAGTACAATCAGTTCAAATTCAACTGCTAAATCCAACCACGGTGGGCCTGAACCAACTTTAAATCGAAGGTCATATGTTATAAATAATGTGTAAAAATTTTATAGCCCATAACTTGTCGAGCCGTTTTTGAAAAAACTCATTTTAAATAAAAAGTATTCCTTTTCTTTTAAAATTTTCATACATACGTATTGGACTACGGATTTAAGCATTACATTGGCCCTTTTTAAAAATTGTAATGTGAAGGAAACACTATTAAGGCTACAACACTCGTTATTTATTTTTTTATGTAATACATAAGTTGTTTTAAAAATGCACGATATTTTAAAAACAACTAAATTTTTATTATTGAAAAGAACATCGTTTATTTCTACAAACTGTACCGGGTATAAAGCAGATTTTTTATTTACTAGTATCGCCCAGTTGTCGGAATTCGACATCTTTTTTTTATACAATTTTGAATTTTACCTGTCACAAATACTAACTCCTTTATGCGAATTACATTTTGAAGTCCACCCGCATATTTATAGCGAATTTACAGGAAAACTTAAAATCGAATTACGAACGTTACCACCGGATTGATTAATGCTAATTCTATCAAGTCTCCTCCAAATTTCTTCAGTTGCTTTTGAAATTAGACCGAAAAAGGAACCTCGATTTTCATTTATAAAAAATATGCATATGTATTTGTATGTACAGAAAAGATGTTCATCACTGACTAATATGTCAAGCATATACCAATTCAGACTTTAAATAAGTTTTTCGATTATATTTGTCTGAGAGCCTCTTGGAGGTTAAAAACTAAATTGCCCATATCTACATAAACTCTTTCTTTTTTTCATCAGAATCGTTAACGGTTGAGAAAGTATCTTGAAGACTTACAACAGAAGATAATATTTCCTTCTCTAACGGTGGTTTCACGCGGGTTTTGGTCAAGACTGGGCCAAAGTCCAATATCTTTCCATCACACGACTGGGCTACAAAGTTACACCAAATTTTATGTTACTAATATGTGTTCTAAAAGTGAAATATCAAATCTGATCATAAATATGATTTTTTAGGATAGCTCTCAATCCCTGCGCCAAATATCGGAAGACAAACACACTTATACTTCTAAAAGCTTTTGCACGAAATAACAACGATTCAATGCGGTTTTAAAATCTGGGAGAATCAGTTTAATGATTCTTGCGATTATATATGCGTATAAATGTAGGTGTATAAAATTCCAAAACCTTACAATAAGTGGTTCCAGAGATAAGCGATATGAGAATTTCAGTTTGTATGGGCGGTGCCACGCCCTCTTTTCCAAAATCTGCCGTTCTTCGCCGTAAGTAAGTATGGTGTATGTTTCATAGAAATCGAGCAAACGGTGCCTTCAAAAAAGGAATTGCAAAATTTTCTTGTGGCGTATTTATATATAGATTATATATGTATTTTTGGACAACTAATAGGAGAGCAGCATGGTGTTTTACATACAACCCTTTAAATTTTTTAAACAGTAGCTTATATGTACATGTAGAGCATTGTATTCTTGTACTGCTCTCAGTAATTCAGATGGTTATTCCGGATGCTTGACGAATACTTCATATTTGTCCCAGTTGCTTTAAAGTCGGAATGTAGGGATTCTACATCTTGCTCGCTATAGAATCCTAGACCCTTGCCTACATGCATGCATGGTCTTTTGGTCTTGCAAACATGTTATTGTTTTGTAGATATACTTGACACAAACTATTGCAAGTATAAAGAATACTTATATTCGAAACTTAAAAAGAACAAATGTTGTGCGCGCACAATCTTCTCGTTTGAATTGAATTTATCGGCATCTTGTGCATAAAACAAGCTAAGACACTTGAACCATATACTAACTTCATTGTATATAAATCGTACAAGTTACATTACAAAATAAATATAAACTGTAATGTACCAATTTGTCATCTAGGGCGGGTGCGTGAAAATTTTAAAACAAAAGGAATAATTTCCATTCAAAATGAGTTTTTTCAAAAACGGCTCGACAAGTTATGGGCTATAAAATTTTTACAAGTTATTCATAACATAATTAACTCAAATTAGCAAAAAAATATGATGTGCTATGACCTTCGATTTAAAGTTGATTCAGGTCCACCGTACAACATATTGTGCTTCGTCGCTCGATTATTATTCTAACTTAGAGTATTACCTTATGCGTTTAAGCCAAGGTAATAGCCAGCAAATAAGCTTTAATTTTTTATATCTCAAGGAAATTATTGTTACTTGTGGAACGAAACAGAAGGAAGATTAAATGCAGAAGAGTTTTCCAGCGTGTGGGTAGATTTGATATAAAAAAAACGTAGTACCAAATAATAGTTCCGGGGAGCCAATTACAGTAATTTTTTATAGCGACGAATGCACATATCAAAACCGAAACTGTATTATGGCTAATGCTTTGTTATCCACAGCTATAAATAACAATATCATTATTGAGCTGATTGTATCCATTCCACTATCGAACGAGCACTTAAGAAAAGAGATATCCATGTTCCTGCAGAATACATTAAAGTATGTAGATCAGCTAGAAAAAATCCAAAACCATATGACGTAACTTATCTTAGTTACACGTTCTTTAAAAGCTTTAACACAGTTCAATTCTTTAATAGAATTCGTCCCGGTCGCGGCAAAGGGTCTGCTAAAGTAACTGATATACGTACCCTACGGAATACACCAAGTGGCGACATACATTTCAAACTAAGATTCTCCAACGAATGGGAAGTAATACCGCAAAGAAAATCCCCAGTAGCTGTTTCCTTGCCGTTTTCTCACCTTCCGAATTTATACGAGAGTAGGCGTACGATTGCTCGCAGAAAGCATGAGATCTCCAGTATTTCAAAATATTACTTCCTGAAGATTACCACGCCCACTATGACAATTTACCTCATGATTGAATAACATGTATTATACTTTCTGGCATTATTGAGTTCCTACTTAAATTATATTATATGTGGACTTTGTACTATTAATTTGAGAGAGGAATACTTCACGTATAGTTACTAATATATGTTTTATAAACTGCCTATTTTTGTTGCAATAAACGGAAGAATAAATCTGTTGTATTATTTTATATATTTGATTGTTTTTATCTATGGAATCCTATTTTAATTAACATTTAAATTGAGCTCGTAATCACAAAAAATAAAATAGAAACAATTTTATTCATACAAAAAACCTGCTAAATCCACTTCAATTTCGAAAATACAAAAACTAAAACCTGCTAAGTTAGAAATTCGCCAATAAAACCATAAAAACGTATTTTTTCATTCGTTCTGGATTAGGGCCATAAAACGTCACGCGATTAACAAACTATATGAAGGATTTGCCCCTTAGACTAAGAGTTAAAGATATATTTAGTTTTTTGCCTCTACAGTAAAATATGTTTTTTGGTCGTTAGCAGGTTTACACTCTAAGGCGACGATATGTATGTATGACTGAACAACAAATTTCAAGTTCATATGACTTATAGTTCCGGATTTATAGCTGATAAAATATTCCACGCCTATGGGAAAATTTCAAAATCATAGTTCCGGAGTTATAGCTGATAAAATAATCCTATGGGATGTGCCACGCCCACTTTTTCAAACTCATTTATATATACCCTACTATAAGCAGATAACATATGTATGTATGACTGAATAACAAATTTCAAGTTCATATGACTTATAGTTCCGGAGTTATAGCTGATAAAATAATCGTATGGGACGTGCCACGTCCACTTTTTCAAACTCATTTATATATACCCTACTATAAGCAGATAACATATGTATGTATTTATGACTGAATAACAAATTTCAAGTTCATATGACTTATAATTTCGGATTTATAGCTGATAAGATATTCCACGCCTATGGGATGTGCCACGCCTCCTTTTGCAAACTCATTTATATATACCTGACTGTAAGCACCTACCATAGTTATGCCTGCATACCAAATTTAAAGTTCATGTGGCTTATAGTTCCGGAGTTACTAGCTGATAAAATAATCCTATGGGTTGTGCCACGCCCACTTTTTCAAACTCATTTATATATACCCTACTATAAGCAGATAACATATGTATGTATGACTGAATAACAAATTTCAAGTTCATATGACTTATAGTTTCGAATTTATAGCTGATAAAATATTCCACGCCTATGGGATGTGCCGCGCCTCCTTTTGCAAACTCATTTATATATACCTGACTGTATGCACCTACCATAGTTATGTCTGTATACCAAATTTAAAGTTCATGTGGCTTATAGTTCCGGAGTTATAGCTGATAAAATATTCCTATGGGATGTGCCACGCCCACTTTTACAAACTCATTTATATATACCCTAATATAAGCACCTACCATATGTGTGACTGAATAACAAATTTCAAGTTCATATGACTTATAGTTTCGGATTTATAGCTGATAAAATATTCCACGCCTATTGGATGTGCCACGCCCACTTCTACAAACTCATTTATTTATACCATACTATAAGCACCTACCATATATATGACTGTATACCAAATTTCAAGTTCATGTGACTTATGGTTCCGAAGTTATGATTGATAACAAATTTCACGCCTATAGAATGTGCCACGCCCACTTTTACAAAGTCATTTATATATACTCTACTGTAAGCACCTACCATATATGTATATGAATGCATACCAAATTTCAAGTTCATGTAACATACATACTTCCACAAATATATAGTAGATATATCCTTCTCTTTGCGTAAAATAATTTTTGGGGATGTCTCGGCCACAGGGCCACCTATCGTGTACATTTTTAGTCCCAATATTTATTTTCGATTATCTAAATTTTATTCTAAATATGAGCCACATCGGCAGGAAAATGCAGTTTTTAGGAATATTCCGACTCTAGCGCCACCTAGCGCATGCATTTTTGGTAAGAATATTTATTTTCTAGGTGCTGACACATGTTCCAAATATGAACTAAATCGGGCTAGCCGTTTAATAGTTTAGTGACATTTAATGTACAGAAAACTCTATGAAATTGTGAAATCGTGACGTCTCAGCACTCGTCATTTTTCGGCAACAAACAACAAAAAGTTTCAAATTTTTTTAAATCGAAAAACCTTCCACACAGAAGGTCCAAAAAAGTACCTTTTACAGAATTGAAATCGGTTCAACCGTTTGGTCAGGCATCGCCGTCATACGGAAAACATTTTATTTATATATATATATTTTCAACAAAAAAAAGCGTGAATGCCAGGTACACAAGAAATTTTATGAGTAAACATCTGAAAAAGTCGGGAACTTGTGGCGAAATGATCCCTTACTAGTCCCAAAGTGAGTTCGAACTAGGCCGAAAATGGTCCTGAAATAATCCCAAAAGGATCCGGAACTAGTCCCCAAAAGTTCTGAAATATTCACGAAATGGTCCAGAAATAGTCCTCAAATAGTCGTGGATTAGTCCCGAAATGGTATAGAGCAACTCCCGAAATGATCCCGAAATTGTTTTAGAGTTTAAGTAGAACTGAAATGGTCCTTAAAACATTGGGGAACAAATTGAGGACTAGCTTTTTCTTAAGCTGAGAAAATTTTTTTCAAGAAACAAAGTATGTCCGTTTTACGTTTCTTAAGTCCAGGTTAAATACAATTTTGAGATCTGAGGCATAACTTATTTCCCAACTTAAATGTTTGTTGGGATTCCTTGTTCTACGCCTAAATATGTACATTTGCAGTAGTGGAAAAATAAACAGGGACGCAACATTATAACAAATTTTTCCCTTTTTATTTTATTTGTTTATTATTCATTACTATTTTATAAAAGTATAGCTCATTATCTAACAAAAGCTGTATAAAGTCATAGTTCAAACTTTGTGCAAAAATTATAAAAATTCTGCAAAGTTACATCTAAATTGAAACTTTTTTTTGAGTAAGCAGCCCACTGAATTTTACTATAATAATGTCCCAGCTTGAAGTTGCTAAAAAATCGCATTCATTTTTGATAATTTTTTTTATCTGTTTAGAAGTTGAAAATTTAGATGCAACTTTCTAGAATTTTTATAATTTTGCACAAAGTTTGAAATATAAATTCATAAAGCTTTCGTTAGAGCAATACTTTTATAAAAAAAAAATAATAAATATTAAACAAACAGAAAAGATATATAGGCAAAACTTGCTAAAATGTCGCACTACTTTTTATTTTTCACCATTTATTGTGTTTTGCTTTGGCTAATTCGGCACTCTGTTTTAGTAGAAAAATATCATACAACCGTTTTGGTTGTTTCTGAAAAAGAATATCGTCGTTTAAAATGCAAAACCGCGTATATGAAGTTGTAGAAATTATTTTCTAGAGCGTAAAAACACTCATATTTCAAAATGGTTCTCTGTTTTATAAAGTAATCGCATTTCCGGCTAGTATATTTCAGGACGAATGGATAAGGATTGAGCCAAGAGCTTGTGTAAGCAAATCCAATTTTTGGCAGCCAATGTCAGTTACGCGGTTTTGCAGAATGACGATACGCGGTTTTGTACTTTAAACTACGATATGACGTTCGTCCTGCGAAAATTGTTATACTTGATTATTTTTAAAACAAAAAACATGTAGGTATGTATTCCAATTTTGTATTTCTTAATTTTTTTCAGCTGCAATATTATTTGCTTGCTTATGGACTTTTATTGTCGTTGCCTTTTGTAAAGCGGGTGCTGTTGTTATTGCATCACGTACGGCGTTCAATAAGTTTTAATTTTCATAACACGCATTAAATCCTACACTCTTTATTGGTGTAGGGTTCTTGTTTTTTTCGGTATTTGCAAAAAGTCATAAATCTTAAACAAACTTTTTTTTTACATTTTGGACATGGACGCAGTATGTAAAAATCGTAAAATCCAAGAGCCTGTTAATAATTTCGGGGTATTATGCCGCGGAAAGCAAAGCACCGCGCCAATCGCATCCAGTCGCTTCCGCAAACGGTTTCCGCTTCACGGACGCGTACCACCCGCACTGAGAAATGCAGCGCCAAGTCTAAAACTACACCCGTGCGTGTGTTTGCGTGTATCCATAAGCAGTAGAAAGAAATACACACACCCGCGCTAAAATAATTATCATCGTCTACAATTCACTTTAACGATCATTCGAACACTTGATATGAAAACACCATCTACCCGTAGCCAATGTTGAAACTCAACTGATCGCGCTGAATGAGAATCACCTCATGAGCGGAAAAATAACGACTACAAAACTTTGATATTCGTATAAATCCATTGTTGGAACTAAAAACAAAGCAGTGATCGCATAGAAAATAACAAAAGGAAATATGCAGTGCAACAACAGTAACCGAAAAAAATAGCGAACGTGTGTTGGCAGCATAAAGCACTTGATCAAAAAATTACAACAATAACGACAGTAGCTGCGGTGGTTACAAGCAGTGTTGCCAGAGAAAGTCCCCATAAAAATATTAATTTTTCCCAAAAAAATCTTCAAAATAAGATTTTAAAGCTTAAAAAAATACTTTCGAGCCCGAAAAATCTTCATTTAAAAATACCTTAAAAGAAATTCTATATTGGCTTTACGGCTGAAAATAGCCCTTATTATGGTGGTTGAAAAAATTACCAATTTCAAGTTATAAAGCCCTTTTTATAACAACTTAACTTAAAATGAATATTGCCTCGTGTCATCACAAAATGTGTAGTACAGTCTATGTCTACATAGTCTATATACACTGGCGAAAATATAAACAGGGACGCGTCATTTTGCAAGTTTTGACCGACTTCAAAAAAGGAAGAGTTTATCAATTCGTGCGAATATTTTTTTATGTATATATGTTACCGCATAACTTTGAACCACTTGAACTGATTTCGGTAATTCCTTTTTATCGGAAAGGTGGCACCTAAAGGGTGGCCCCATACTAATTTGGTTTAGATCCGGTCATTGGATCATGAAGAAATTGACAATCAATATTTATATGAGATTTGAAGTCACTTGTGTTTTTTGTTTAAAAATTACTTTTTTTTTTTTTATGAAAGAATAGGTCGTATTCTATCAAACACCATATAAGTCCAAACTTCAATCTTTGTACAAAAGCTAAGAAAATTCGACAAAGTTCCATAACAATTTTTAGCTTTTTAATCCGATTTTTTATTGATATTTTTGCATGGATATTATTTTATAAAGCTTATTGCTCCTTTTTTTACTGGCAATTTACTTAAAAATTGCTCTTGTTGTCATTGAAACTAGAGGGGATACAAAATATCGTTTGTTCTTTTCCTCCACTCTCTAACTCTGCACGAGAGGATATGTTTTACTGTGCGAGAGAAGACGGCAGATAATATTGTAGCGGATTTCATATCTCATTTTTCTTCTTCGTTCATTGGCTGCTTACAATGACGTAGCAAGGATAATATAAATAAGTTAACAATTTTAACTTAAACTTTAAAAACTTTACATCATACACAAAAATCTTCATTTTCAAGATATTTTCAGTGTAAAATTTTGCTTTTTAAAATTTTTTTTTGGAAGATTTTTAATCAAAAACCCGCCCAAAAAATCTTCATTTTCAAGATAAATCTTAACTTATGGCAACGCTGGTTACAAAGTGACGCTATTGGCTACCACTATTACCACCACAAACAGTGGCGATTTGAGTATTGGAGGAAAATTGGGCCCGTACCACTACATTTATTAAGTTCCAATATATTTGTGAAACCCGCGCAATACTTGATTATAAAAAATAGCACATTTAATTGAGGCATGTGAATTTCAGCGCCAATATTGGTTCAAAAATATAAACTGTATACAATCTTCTTCATTATCACCACCTAACACTATTATGTATGTAGATACATTGATATTGCTACGATGTCCTACGAACTTCCCCCATCGAAAGAACCGTCCGACGCGTTCGGAAGAACTCGTTCGTTTTGGACAGTCCCGAATTAGTGAGAAATCCACTGGCGTAGAAATCTAAAGGTCTGACTTTCGAGGATTTATATAGAACGCTTTTGTCAATGCAACAATGCAGATTTCTAGTTGCATTAATTTCAAACGAGGGCACATTGACAAAAAACGTATAAATTAAATTCACTTGTTAACTTCAAGTCCTTTTTCAAGTTTGGCGGGCTGTAGGTGTGCTTTTGGTTAGTGTTTTTGGTTTTGGTTAGTGTTTTTGTATATTTAGGTTATTGTATTGGAGTATTTAGAATAGCCCTGCAAAAATCGTTGGACCATGTGGTCCATTTGTGACATATTGGAGTACTTACAAAATACTCCTCCGTAATGCAATAGCGGACTAACTCGTGTCTCTACACCAGCTTATTGTTACCCGATCGTTGCTCGTGTTTTAACGATCGTAATCCCTACACGCACGGTTGCCATTTTGGCCGAAATGATCCATTTTTGGTAAATTTTTTCCAGTTTGGTACACTGGTACACATCTTTTTCAGAGTTGGTACATTTTTGAAAGCCGGTAAAACGAGATAATTGTTACTGACATCGTATACCTATTTAACCCTGCATTCGTAATATACATACGCAAATTTTACGCGTAAGTCGCATAAAAAGTCCCGTTTACTTCTTACCGTTATGCCCTATCGCTGTGTGCGCTCGGCAGTGTTTTCTTTATTTTATCGTTGCATAAACAAGTGAATAATTAAAAGTAAGTTTAAAATTAAATATCATACCTAAACGGTGTAGTACGTAAAATTTACGTATATTACGAATAACGTATGGTAAAACTGTCTTACGATTCTAGGGTTATTAATCTCGCACAGGTAATTGGACAGCATTGCAGTATAACCAAATAGCCATTTGAGCGTTCCTTGGCATTTTAGCTGCGCCCAAAATCCAAGGCCATGACAAGAAAGCATATTTCCAATGTAATTACTGCATGCAATGTTGAATCCAGAACTGTAAGGCAGGGCAGTATGAATAATGAGGCAGTAGGCAAGAGCTCCTGAAAGTTTAACAGGCAACACTTTTCTCTATGCAGATAAGCTGTTCATCTAAGTGGTGGCTGCAATATTGCCTCTAGATTTCAGGGAGCCTTAAAACTGTTGAGAAATGGTGCTCTACTAAGGGTCTATAAGTAATTGCACTAAAGTCCACCATCGTAAGGAAGGAGAGTCAACGTCCCAAGAGGGAAAGTATATATAGAGTAAACCCTGAATGAGGTTCAACTAAAACAGTGAAAGCCTTCGTAGAAAGACAAATGGGGCCAGGAGAAATATTATGTCTGACAGTCAGGCAGCATCACGGCTTGGGGACAACTGAAACACTATCTCAACGATGAGGAGAACAGGGAAATAACGATTTGAAGAAGTACATGATTAGTCAGAATCACGAAAAAGTCCAAGCTTTGACAGATCATATGTGCGAAGAAAAAAAAAAAAAAAATTTCCTCGAATACGTGTTAGCTTATTTCATGTATAGAACCCATAAAAAAATTTAAGCGACTCGGAGATATCATATCACTTTTTTACGAAATCCGTCCGACTTAAAAAATAATGCCTCATATATCGATCGCCCTCTGCTACACAATTCAAAATTCAAAAAATTAAATCCTTTACTACTTCTTCATATCTCCAATCCTTGTCTAATCCATGTATAATTCATACTAAATCAAGTAGTAGTATTAATTTTGGCGATGAAAATTTGGTGAAATTTTTTTAATACATATATACATACATACATACTTACATATGTATTTTATCAAAAACGTTTTAAATCGGGAAATTAACCCTGCTCATATAAACGTAGTTTAGAGAAAAATGAAAATCGATTTTTAATAAATATGTACATTCGGTTTCACTCTAACTTGAAGACTTCCTTACTTGTTAAATTTACTTCTCTTACAATAAAATGGATAACTTCATACTTCACTCTCTTCGTAGTGAACAAGAAAAATCGGCATAGTTTTGCTGAGCCTATCATAAAATGTGGTTATTCTAAAACCGATTTTCAAAAATAAGTTAAATTCGTACAATTCCTAAATGAATTTAATTAAGACAATGGCCAATTTCAGGTAAAAATTTAAAAGGCACTTAAGTTTCGTTTGGATTGTAATTTAAATACCATAGAGCTTTAGTTGGGAATCAGACCAATTTTATTTAAATATGGCAGACAAGTGGCAACACTGTTGCTTGTTCCTTTAAATTCTTATAGCATTTGTTTGTATGTTTATAATTTTGTGCTGAACAGGTGATTATTGTTTGCTGCAAGCACAGGGTTGCATATCTCCTACTTAAATAGTCAATATTGGCCAATTATGTGATTTGAAATTGAATTTTCGAAGTTAATCAAAAATATCTACTAAATAACTCATTTGAAATTAGCGTAGGCACTTACTTTAATTTAGCAGAAAAATAAAGGAGTACATTTGTTATAAAATCGAATCTTTTGCAAGGCACTAATGACAGAAAACAAAAATGTTGCACTTACTTATGGAGTTCTGCCAGCGTTGGGCATGGTTGTAATCAACTGCTGCTGTGGCAGCTGCAAGTCAACATTAGGCATGTTTTATTCAACCATCACAAGCAAATAGCTAAATCTTGGTCAAATAAAACGAAATTAGCTTATTTCCTATGTTAGCCTAATTTGGACAGTTGTTTGACTGCAAATAGTGTCAAAGTAAGATTTTGCCTCTTTCTGATTGGCTGAAGGAGAAAATTTCTGATGCTGAATGGCAATGCCTCTTGTTCAATATACAAGCCAAGATAGCTTTTCATAAGCCAATATAATTATGTTGGGTAAGTCCTCTATACAAAATAAGCTAATAGCTTAAATTTCTGGGCAAATAAAACACGGCTATTATTCCACTATTTGAGGCCAAACATAGGGAAAAAAACACTCAAAAACTGGATTTTTGCACCAGTTTATAATACATATCGTCGAGCTTACGAATTCCAAAATTTTGATTTTGAGAAACGGCAGCTCTGTTCTTGATAAGTGAATGAACATACAAATATGCTGAAATATGCTCTCTTAGTAAGTAAAACAATAGCCAAATCATTACTTGACGTATTAATATAATACATTATTTGCTGTTAATATGTACAATGTTTTGAGATATGGGTACGAGTAGAATACTTACACATGCATGCGCGTTTAAAGCAATTTACTTACTTTTAAAATGCCTTGACTTTGCTATCACTATTTCTTTCGTCTTATTAATGCTTATTGTCAACTGTAGGAATAACTACACAGGTCAGAATAATAAGGCCATTGTGTATATGAAACTTGTTTTTTTTTTACCAACTGGACCCCGTTCCGAAGCGATTGAATCTCAACGTTTAATTTCAACTCTGTAAGAAGTTGTTGAATCGGATTCAAATCGAGGGACTGGCTTGGTCAGTCTTAAGTTCCTTAACCAATTCGGTGATGTGGTTATCTTCTTGAAATGCCATTAGCTATGTGCTGGGCAGAACACAGCATATCGACGGCTGAGTGGGAGATCGACCCACATACCTCGGCAGCCGGTTCGAAAACACCCTATCTCAGAAAACTTTTCAATAACGTCCTGCTTGAGAATTTGGTTGAAGAACGCCCTATCTCAGAATTTGATTGAAGAACGGCATCTCAGAATTTGGTTCAAAACGCCCTATCTCAACTGAAAACACCGTGCGACAAAACCAAAAAAAAAAATTCAAAACACACGAAAGAATCGATATACTCACGAAACTATGGGCCAAATATGAGGCATTTCATGTCACCGCGGCCACCCCTGTGCGCGAGCTCTAAGGATTTGGATGAAAGCTGAAGAAGCTATCATTGGAGGTCAAATATTCTTTTGCATTGATTGTTGTGCATGTTGATGTTGTTGATGTTTCGGTTTCAATGATAGCTTCAAGGTTAGTCCTTTTATTAAAACAAGGAAAGGAAAGGTGTGTAAAAAAGCATAAACCTTATGAGTAATAAAATTATAGTTAAAAAACCAACAACTCGCTTTTATTACAAGAACTAAAACGAAAAAAATTATTTATTGATTTACAGATTCGTTAAATAAGGATATGAAGTTCCCTAACTTGATGTTATTTAACCTTTTAAACTAGCTTAAAATAGAATTAATAGTCATAGTCGAATAAAGTCCACTGAAAAGTTAGTTGCAGTTATTTTTTACAGGCATCTATTGGTAGAGGGCTTCGGGTGTACGAATTTGTTGTAACATCAGGAGTTGAAGACTTACCCTAGCTGCTAGTCTCTTCAAATTTCCTCCAATCACGTCGTAAGCAGATTTCCCATGTGAACTTGCAACAAAGTTATATTCTGCCATTTCCTTGAAGGGATTTTCATGATTTCAGACCTTTAGTTAAGTCACTATAACTTATTCATATTGTTTTTGTTTTTTACACACCTTTTCTCTTTCAAAAATATAAAATTTCATAAAATTTCAATGTTTATTTATCATATTGCTCTAGCGTTAGACGATCTAGAGTCCAAACGCATAAGCAGCCCATTACGCCCATTTGGGTACTTAAAGACGACATTATAGACAATGTTTTTATGTAAAAATAATAATAAATTTTTAAAAATGCTATAATCAAAAAAAAATCAAAAAGAAAAATGTTAACTGAATTTATTAATTAATGTAAAAAATTTACCATTAAAGCCCATAATAAGACGGAAGAAATACATTTTGTTTCATTGAGTTGCGTTAAAAGGTTTCCAAGATACAGCACTTTAAAGAAAGGTATGTATGGTGTGTTCTTAAAATTGAAGACCCGTGTAAATAGGCAACCCTACGTCATATCGCCAAAATATGCTGCACGTATATTCATGTCACCTAGACCTTCAATCTCTTCAACTTTCATCGAAATCCTTAGAGGTCGCGCACAGGGGTGGCCGTGGGGACATGAAATGTCTCATATAGTAAAACTGCGTTTTTTGTTTTTCATTCTGACGTCAGGATTTTTTTCAAAGGACTTTGAAATTTTAATGATATGGTTAATTCAAAAAATTATTTCAAAAAATCAGTGCAATGTAGAATACAACATTGGTACCAAATGAGAGAAAATTCTGTAGAATTTAAAACCAATAGTTTTTTGATTTACAAGGACGATCACATAGGTATTGAAAATGCTATTTTAATAAATTTTATCTTTTTAAGTTAATAAAGTTTGCAGGATAAAATTCGATGATGAGGTCGTACGTATTTGGTCCTCAATAATGATTAAAAAAAAAAAAAATATTGCAAATTTTCGAGGATCTATTCCATCCATCCATTATGCACCAAAAAATGTATTCTGTTATAATTCTACAGATTTGTTTCTTTTATATGATACCTTTATTGTCATCGTACATAGTACTTACTTTTAAATAATATTTCTTAAATTTCAAAGTCCTTTTAAAAAAATCCTGACCTCAGAGAGAAAACTAAGTACGCAGTTTTACTATAAATTACCCATGGTACAATAAAAACAGGTAGAAGCCAATTTGACGTCAAACCTACTAAAGTCAAAGTTTTCGAGAAAGTAAAAATAAAAATGAGCGTGTTTAAGGAAAAATAAAAAATTACATTTCACTGGTTGACGTTTTCAAGTAAATTTGAAGTTTATTTTTATTTATTTTCTTTGGTTAAATTTGTTAACTTGTCTGTTGTTTTCTGTTTTTTGATTTACATATGAGTTGCAGTGTTGTTGGAGGCTCATAGGAACAGCACTTGGCATCAAACATGCCTTTCTTGTACCTTCCGGTGTATTTGTGTAATCTGCTGCTTTAAAATGTTTAACGGGGGAAACTTTCCTTTATGGCCGTTCGTTAAAGGTGCGGTGGGCGAAGGGGGAGTGGGCGTGGCACCTCCAACCGACCTTTTTGGAGAGGACATGAACCGCCATTGACAAAAATGCAACCCCCGCCCACCATGGTTCCCTAGGGACCCCTTAGAAAAATGGCCAAAAATCGCAATTTTTACTTGCGTCCACAGTATTTTTGCGTAGAATTCCTTCCTTCGGCCGCGCTTAGGGATTATAACCCTTACTACGTAGAATTCTCCTTTCTGTGTGACTTAACTGGGGCTACCGCCTCAGTGATGCACTCTTGAGAAAGAATGAGGTAACTCGAATTCCCTTTCTGTGTGGTAAACCTGGGGCTGCCGCCCCAGTGATGTCTATTTTGGTTACTGGGTGTTTTATAAAAATCTCTTGTATATAAAAATGTGTATATAAAAATGTATTGTGCAAATATATACTTAACATTTTTCAAGCGAATAAACGCAAATGAAAATTGTGATTTTTGGCAATTTTTCTATGGGGTCCCTAGGGAACCATAGGGGCCTAGGTGTTCGGGGGTTGCATTTTTGTCAATGGCGGTTCATTCCCTCTCCAAAAAGGTGGGTTAGAGGTGCCTCGTCCACTTACCTTTCGTCCACCGCCCCTTTAACGAACGGCCATAAAGGAAAGCCAACCCGTTTAACGTACACCAAGGCATTTCGCTGCTGCTCTGCCCCACAGCTGCTTTTGCAACGCACCTTACGCGAAGGAAATTGAGGCACGTTAAAACAAATTAGTGGTATCTGCTTTTTATTTAACACCACATAAAAAACAACGCTTCAGGTGTTGCATTTTTAAAACATACACTAAGTATAAACCGCACAACACTACAAAAATTCAAATGTTAATTAAAATTGGTTATTAACGAACATTCATAAAAACAAACAACGACATGACATTTAAAGCGTTACTAAACCTAGGAAATAAAAGGCAAAACAAGTTGAAGTTTAAAGATTTGGTTCTAATGAGAGCAACTTGACGTTGGCTTCTACCCATGGTATAATAATTACAGGTATTGTTTTCCCAGAGAGCGCATATTCCGATCTTCCTTATTTAAAAAATTCATTGTTGCCCACACTAAAAGGTTTACTGCTAGGGAAAAGGGATATTTCCATACCCCATATACCATATATCGTCACTACACGCGAATAAAGGCGCGCTACTGTTTTGACGGCGAAAAAAGACGCGTAAAAAACATCTTACTATAAAAGACGCTTGAAGAAAACTTCGGCGAAGGAAGACGCGAAACTTAGTTGACGGCGAAGAAAGACGCGTTAACATAGATTTATACCTGGCCAAGGATTGTCTCTTCAGCATCATTCCCTAAATACTCTTTGGGGAAATTTACATACTGTTACACCCGCAAAAATAGTCGACCGCGAAAATAAGTTTAGGCGTCTTTCTTCGCCGTCAAATATTTGAACGCGCCTTTCTTCGCCGTCAACAATGTGAAGTCTTTCTTCGTTGAAGTTTTTTTATGCGTCTTTTTCGCGGTCAAAGTTTGAGCTCGCGCCTTTATTCGTGTCTAGTGATGATATGTACTCGTATTTTTTTAAAGCAACCATCTTACAGAGAACTTATTTAATTTGCAAAAGCCGGTAAAAAATCATTTGCTTGTAATTAAATTCAAAAAAAAAAATTTGTATGGCTCATTTCATTTCAAAAGGTTTTTCTTTTGTTTTGAAAAATTATAAAAATTAAATTGAGTGAAAACCATGATTCAATAATAGAAAGGTTTTGTAATAAAACAGTTTTCTCGCCCCCACACATAAAATCGGCTCCTTTACTTGTGCAGAATGTTGCTTACTCTACAGTTTCTAGTGATATTAGTAGTAAAACCAAAAATTCGTCATACTAAATGTAATTTTCTAGAACAAGTGTAGAATAGTGACCGTTTAGCTTTGAAATAACCAAAAATGCCGATAGATAGAACTTTTTACGCCGATTACTACGATACCAATATTTGGCCCAGGCAAAAAATAACGAAGATATAAGAGGTTTATTTGCTTTGTTTATTTTTATTTCTATTATCACCCTGCAAAAATTTGAGGACCAGGTGGTCCACTAGGTCGTGGTTTTAATGTATGCGCAAAAGGACCAGGCTTCATACTAGTAACTTGTTATGCTGACCTGAACCTCTTTAAACGTAAAAAACTGATATATGTGTTGAGCACCATCTCTTCGTGGCCCGTCGGCAATATGATTCGGTTGCCGAATGTGCCATGGTCCAAAAGGAGTAGTTGTCTAGGTGGTCCAATGTTATGCAGCGTTGGACCAGAGGTGGTCAGGTCCAATAACATCGTAATGTTATCGTAACCATGTTTTCTCCATATATTTGGACCATTTTGGTTACTAGTGTTGGTTACAAGGTTTCGTGGTCCTGTACCAGTGTTTAACCTAGTCCCACTTTTGCAGGGCACTGAATTGTTGAAACCCAAAAGTACATCATGATAAAATATGTAATATCGAATTAAAGAGAATAACTTGTACTTTCTAAATAATATAAATTTCTTTACAATTATGCAGTTTTTTCAAAAAATATTATTTCGTGAAAAAATAACATTTGTTCGTTTTTTAGTGGTTTTGGTTTAAAAATACAAGAAGCTACAAATTATGTACACCAGCTGAAAGACAAATTAGTTATCTTTTGGTGGCGTCATTAGTTTTTTTTATCGGTTATACCAACAGTTCGTAAGATATTAATATTTAAAAAATTTAAAAACTGAACTTTAACCTTCTAGAACGTCGTGATTTTTTTACTTGCGCCAAATAATTTAGGCATGGTTGAAATGAGTTCTATTTATCTGCAGTTTTCCTGTTTGCATAGCTGAACGGTCGGTTCCAGGAAATGTTGAATAACTTAAATCAAAAATGTACATATTTATGTATTGTTTAGTATTTCCATTAAAACACCAAATATATTGCAATTCGCATAGAATAAATAATACACATTTTACTTCTAATTGTATACTTTGCGTACTTTTTGTAGTACCTTTCTACTACCGTTTTCGCAAAAGGCGATCACATTATTCCCCTTTCTCCTACTTCCAAAATACAAATCTAGATACAGGAGTGTCAAATTTTAGCTGTCACAAATTACACAACCTTGTATTATTGAATCATGGTGAAAACAAAAAGCAAAGCCAAATAAAAGTAAAAGAATCAACCAAGGCGAATTAATATAAGGTGGTGTTACTAGCTCAGCTGATTTTGTGTATGTGTTTCGCCGCACGGCTTCTGATATCAAATTGAAAAATTTTGTTTGAATTTCTACTCACACTCTTACAGATTTTGACAGTTTATCCGCCAAAGCAAAACAAAATACATGTAAACTTATACTAATTCGCCTTGGAATCAACTGGAACTGCGTCAAAATGAAAATAAGGGAGCACGAATTTCGTTGTGAAGCAAAACTCTGTGGGAAGACAATACCTGTAATTATTGTACTATGCTTCTACTTGTATTTATGTGCCTTGAAATTTACCCATAGTTTCGAGGATATATTCATTTTTTTTGTGTAAAATTTACTGTCGCCCGGTGAAATATATTGAAAATATGTGGTTTGAAAAATAAATTGTGGATTAGAGAATGTCCTTCTTATTTTGACCACACGTGTATAAATACTTATATATATGCATTAGTATGTATTGATTTTCTTCGTTTCCCAGCCAGCAAAAATCCGAAAACCGATCCGAAAACGGAAAAAGTCGATGAAAACCGGATTTTTGTCCGTTTACCGATTCCATTTCCGGATGCTTTAATGATCCCTTTTCCCACTAAAGTGTGCGGCAGAAACCTACGTACAGAAAAGTACCGAAAATGATGGTGAAAAGGATACGTTTTCGGCTTTTTTTTCTGAAATTTATCTGATTCAATTTTTCGTTAAATACGCTTTCTTTCTGCACTTCACAGATGCTTTTTCATTGTTCAAAATAAATAAAATAAAAGTAGGAAGCGCCTGACGGAATTCGAAGCCGGCACCATCTGGAAGCTAACAAATAGCGGCACACTCCTCTGCACGCTCGGCCACTGCCGACTACGCATGCATGCTTTCCACCGTTTAGCTCGAGCAAAAAAAATACAATTATTGCTTTCAAATGACATCATCTTTTTCGAACGTTTTCCGGATACGAAAATTTATGATAACTGTAGGAGTTGTTTGTATGCGTTTTCGGATACGGAAAATTTAATCAAACTGCACTGTCAGCAAAATTTACGTTTATTTTCTGGCTGGGTTGCTATCCGTCTTAATTTATGCGCGTGCGCGTACGCAACAAGCACAAGTGTAAGTCAAATAATCGCCGGCTACAAGTATACACAAGCACTTGAATTATCAAAGGTAGTAGATATGGTATATTTACATACATACATATGTACATACATCTGTATATATACATATATGTATAAAGTTGGAGGTGCAATAGTCAGGAATTCTTCAGTAATTGTCGTGGCACATCTGTTTTACTTACTGGTCGATCGCTATTTACATATTCGTAGTATTTGTATTTATTCTTGGTTGCACTATGCTTCTTCAATTCTACAATGAAGCGCTGCGATTCACAGTAACATTTTTATTATGTATGTATTCACATTGGCTTTCCATTTTTAATGTTTTCATTGCAACTTTGTTTTTGCGCGCCTCCAACTATGCAGGTGAGTAGACGCATGTCTATTAGTGTATATTTGAAGTTGCGCATCTACAAATGCTATATGATTGTCTTATATGTGCGCGTGATTATCGAATGTCAATTGGAAAATATCCGTTACGTGACTTGCGCATACCTTTCTTTTGTTCGACCGGTGCAAACAGTTGTTTCCGTTGCATATACACACATACGTTTGTCCAGGCATACATACTCACATACACGTGAATATTAAAAGTAAATGGACTACAGCACTACGCTAATTTTATCTCAGTTGCCATCATTTTTCTTTTTAAACTTTGTTATAAAACCAACATACAAATTTTAGAATATGGGTATGTAAGGTTTTAACACTGAGCACCGGCATATCCATTTTCATTTGTACACACATATATATTTTCTATATGATCGTATTTTCTACAGTATCTATTCACATACTACATACATCTACGAGTACATTGAAGCAAACATCCTTTTTTATTGACGGCATTTTTACACATTAAATCGTAACGTTCATTCAAAAATTTATACACAATCTTCTCCACACATAGGTTTGTTCCACACGAGCCCGCTGGCATGGTTGCCGTTTTGGCCGAAATGTACCATTTTTGGTACATTTTTTTCCAGTTTGGTACACAGGTACGTAACTTTCAGAATTGATACATTTTTTAATCTGGCAAAATGAGAAAATTATTACTTACATCATATGTGTACCTATTTAAAGGTCAACGTATATATTAATCAGGGAAATTTGCTATTAGAGCAACACGTCTAACTCAGGTAATTCAAAAGGCATTGCTGTGTATGCAGATTGCCCTTTACGGGTGCCTTGGCATTCAAGCAAAATCCAAGGCCATGACAAGAAGGTATTCCTAATGTAATAACTGCATGGAGCATACGCCTGTTGAATCCTGAACTATAATATCAGAACATGAAGGCGTTAGGTATGAGATCCCGGGAAATCAATCTTCCTGGTGGGCTACAATGAATACAACATTGCCTCTAGATTGCAGGCAGCATTAAAACTGGCTGAGAAGTTTCGGAGATCGAGCTACGGCATAAGGCCTAAGCTTTCAGGGGTCGACTGAAAGTCACATCTCATAGGTGTTAACAACTAGGCTGTCAGATAGACTGTCGTTTTGGCCATTCAATACAGCGAAAAACCCGATTATCACGTACTAAGCACTGTCCCAAGGACCAAAGTCAAGCACCAATCTCTCTGTGTAGCCATTAAAGGAGACATGCGCACCTGCCCAACAAAAGCACTGCAATATTCACATACTATACTAATTGACAATGGGACGTCCGTAAACCTAGCTGACCCAGGTCGCCAAATATCGATAAAAATTATCGAGGAATTAAGTGCCTTTTAGGTGTTAATTAGGGTCTGCAAATTGTGTTGTGTTGGTCAGCTAGGCTTACGTAAACCCTAATCACAGCGTACGGCAGTGCGCGCGAGTGACGAAAGCAGCCACAGTAGCATGCTGAAATGACTCGCTTATATATACACGAGATTTGGACAATTTTATCCAGACGTCCGATCGACATGTTTGAGTTATCGTTGCAAAGGTCTTACAGAGTGTGTTCAGAAAATGTATTCAAGCTTCATAAACGATTAACCGGATTCTTAAAAATTAGGCTAAAGTATAGCGAAACAAAAAACGTTTTAATGTTTTTGCCGGTTTCAGGGGGTATGCGGGTACCAGAGTGTCCAGATTTGGCGATTTCGCGCCAATTTGGCGATTTTTTTTGGATATTTGCGCGTAAAAATTTAGGAAATCGCCATTGGCGATTTTTGGCGATTTTTCCCTTCAAATAAATTTTTTCTAATTATAAAAATATACCAAACTTAGTTTTCCACTATAATTTTACAGAAGAGGATAATGAACTGCGTGATAAACTTGACTTAAGAAGCATATTAAAAGACAGTCAAAAATGTTTAATCACCCTAATCGAAGATCTCTTGAAACGATTACCTAGTCAATTAAAAAGTTTTAAAAAATTTTTGATTTTGTCAGCATAAAAGTGTGTGAATCACAAGAGGGTGAGTTTCAGGGACCTGCCAATTCACTGTTTGACTTTGAAGGAAAGAAAATCAGCGGAAACTGAATATTTAATTCTTTTAACTTTCCCATGGATAAACTTTTCTCAGAACCATTCCATCCAACTCTGAAGAATTTTGATAATTGCTTACGGAGTGAAAACCGCAACAGGCAGTAAAATGTTTGGAAATATAAGTAAATTCATATTTTTTTTTTGCCGCAATCACATGCTTTGTTGAGCGCGTTTTTTCCGTAATGAAACAAAAAAGGAAAAGATTCGAAATAGCATGAGGTTGGAAAGCCTTAATTCAATAGTTCGAATAAAGTGTTATACATATGAACGCTTATAGTTTCTGCTGCAAAACATTTCCAATATCAAACAGTATGTTATCAAGGTTGAATAGCTCAGTATATGACAACAACAGAAATGTAAATAATTCAGACACCACAGCATGGGCGTCGCTACGTAGGGGCAGGGGGGTGGCTCGAGCCCCCCCCTAGACTTTGAAGTTTACCTTATATGTAGGTATACAATCTTCGATTATTACCGCAGCGACCACAAAAATGCAGTTGCCAATATAGCAACTCAGTTGCCAGCTTGCAGTTGCCATCTGTAAAACCATTTCAGCCAGTGGCCACCCAACTGAAGTTCGGTTGCCATATGCCTAAGTCGGCTCAGCTCGATGTTCTGGTCACATACATAAGTACACATTTTCATGAGTCTATCTCTTCTTATTCTGGTACTTGCATATATCGGACCAAAGTTATAATACCATTTCATGCTCATGAAAGGTATAGTTTTCAGATTTCAAATCGGTGAAGTAGGTAACAAAATATAAATTTAAACATTTTCTTAACGTCTTCCCAGTGTATCTATTAAAATGTCATTTTCAAAAATTTCGTGCATTGCTATGCCATGTCATTCCATCTCAAACATGCTGTTATAGCATATCATTGCTTCTTAGCTCAGCTGTTGTGTTTCTGCAGCATATTTTTAATACTGTTTAATCCTGCCTTGTATGAAAATGTATATAGCAAGGGCAAGGCCGAGGCCTAAAAGAGCCACATCTAAAGTTCTAAATGCTACAAAGAGCCACAAAAAAAGAACAAGAAAAACAAAAATTTTATTTTTAAATTAAATCATTATTAGAAATGAAAAACATTAATTTTATTATTATTCTATTGTACGTAAGATAGATATACAAGAAAATTCAAAAGATCCCTTTGCCGAGATTTTCAAAATCTCGTTTTAGGTCAGTTAAAGCCGTTCGTAACAATTCTGTTAAATGTTGGATAGTCAATAGGTAGGTTCTTTTAAAATCTCCAATAAAAAATGTCCAACAGCGAAATTCCGGCGAAATGTCATCTGTTATCTCACAAGAGCAAAATATCCAAAATAGTTCGCGAACAGAAAACTTACAGAAACTTACAAGTTAGACGAACAGCTGATAGAAATTTTGTTTACATTCAAAGGTATAAGATTGAAAACGTAAGAAAACAAATTCCGAAGTCTTATCCTGACACAGTTCACTGACTAAACTTACTTCTTACAAGTTTAATTAGTCGCATTTTACTATTTTAACTTCCAAACCATCAAATTAAATTTTGGGATTTGCGTAAATTCCAACCAGCTGTTTTTGATCTGCTGTTTTCTTGTTGGCAAATTGCTATTGGCAAAAATTTTTCCAGCAGAAACTAGCAGATTTCCCTCAGATGAAATGTCATTTTGCTCTCTCAATTTCCCTACTTTGCAAGTTTTTTACGTACGCGAACACAAAAAGCTGATAATTTTTATAACTTTCAATAATTAACAGGTACGCGTAAGCAACTAATTGTGAACGGTATTTTTACTTTACGTGACGAGTAGTACGGTATCGTATGTGACGATTCGAGCCCTGATACTTGTTGCCGGAATTCAAGCAATGGCAAAGCTTTATGTTGCATTTCCAGTGCCTTATCTTCTTTTAACTCTTTCGATGCGAAAAGCAGAGAAATCTCGGTTTTAGTTATTTTTTTAACTTTGGGATATCATTAGTGTTGCCGTTTTAATCCAAATGGATCAAAATGATACGTATTTCATCGAATTTTTAAAAGATACTTTTATTTTTAGCTTAGTATAAATTCCGATACATTTTAATTCAACAACTGCCAAAATGTACAAATCTGTACAAATGTACCAATCGTCAGTCATACGACTTTGTTAGGCCGATCTGTAGCAGCCACAGAATTGAGCTATATATCAAACTAAAGTGCAAGCTGCAGTTGCAGTTGACCATGTTTGTCAAAAAAGTAAAAAACGGCAGAAAATCGATAGTGAGTAATATAATTTCGGAAAATATTCGGAAAAGTTATTAGGTATTATTCATAGCTTTGAAATATATTTCACGAAAGCAAAAAATAAAAATAGCTGAGATCCCTTTCTTTTTTAAACAACTAGCATATCACTGACCATTAAAAAGGACACTGAATAACCGCAAACGTCAAAGC